>NC_142798.1:23010616-23062992 GCF_049724085.1 Artemia sp. Qi Xiang Cuo | reverse complement strand
TCCATAGAAAATTCCCCCTCAAGACAATCCCATTCCTGTCGACTTTTGGAAGGGGTTTTTCTTCATTTTTCGATGCTCAGACAATTTTCTCAAACTCATCTCTTTTGTCGTGCAACAATAACTCTAAGGAATCATAAATCTTTTGTAAACAGCCTCTTTTTTCTGTCCGATTTTTTGTGTTGATGTTTCTCCTTACTGTCAGTTGTATACACTTTTTTTATAATTTAATTTCCACAAACGGGGGGCTGTTCCTGGTTGAATTTATGGTAACGTGAAAATACCCTCTACATCTACAATGGACATTTCCCCCATCAAGATACTCAATGTCCTGTCGACTGTTGGAAGGTGTTTCTTCATTTTTCGATAATCAGGCAATTTTCTCAGACTCATAGCTTTTGACTGGCAACACTAAAGTTCATGAATCCTAAATCTTTTGGAAACAGCCTCTATTTTCTGTCCGTTTTTAAGTTTTGATGTTGCTCCTTACTTTCAGTTGAAGAAACTTTTTTTATAATTTAATTTCTGATCGCTGGGGGCTGGGCATGGTTGAAGTTGTTTTCACGTGAAAATACCCTTTTATCCATCGTCAAGTACATGCTCCAAAAATATTTTATTCAGAGATTTCACGTTAAAAAATTATCCAATCACTAATTACCCCTTTTTTGCAAATGTCAATCAATGAATTCCGATTGTAAAAGCGTGTTTAATCATGTTGCATAAGTACATGCTCTGAATTCCTTTACGACCCATAGAATCTATTTTCGCTAGCAAGTCGGCCCACAGTATAGCAATTTGATATGCCTAGCCTACTGCCGGGAACCAGTGAGGGAATCCTTGCTCGTAATTGCTAATCACCTTAACCCTTTTATCCATGGTCAAGTACATGCTCCAAAAATATTTTATTCAGAGATTTCACGTTAAAAAATTATCCAATCACTAATTACCCCATTTTTGCAAATGTCAATAAATGAATTCCGATTGTAAAAGAGTGTTTAATCATGTTGCATTAGTACATGCTCTGAATTCCTATACGACCCATAGAATTTATTTTCGCTAGCATGTCGGCCCACAGTACAGCAATTTGATATGCGTAGCCTACTGCCAGGAACCAGTGGGGGAATCCTCTCTCGTAATTGCTAATCACCTTAACCCTTTTATCCATCGTCAAGTACATGCTCCAAAAATATTTTATTCAGAGATTTCACGTTAAAAAATTATGCAATCACTAATTACCCCTTTTTTTGCAAATGTCAATCAATGAATTCCTATTGTAAAAGCGTGTTTAATCATGTTGCATAAGTACATGCTCTGAAATCCTATACGACCCATAGAATCGATTTTCGCTAGCAAGTCGGTTCACAGTACAGCAATTTCATACGCATGGCCTACTGCCAGGAACCAGTGGGGGACTTCTCGCTCGTAATTTCTAATCACCTTAACCCTTTTATCCATCGTCAAGTACATGCTCCAAAAAATATTTTATTCAGAGATTTCACGTTAAAAAATTATCCAATCACTAATTACCCCTTTTTTGCAAATGTCAATCAATGAATTCCGATTGTAAAAGCGTGTTTAATCATGTTGCATATGTACATGCTCTGAATTCCTATACGACCCGTAGAATCCATTTTCACTAGCAAGTCGGCCCACAGTACAGCAATTTGATATGCGTAGCCTACTGCCAGGAACCAGTGGGGGAATCCTCGCTCGTAATTGCTAATCACCTTAACCCTTTTATTCATCGTCAAGTACATGCTCCAAAAATATTTTATTCAGAGATTTCACGTTAAAAAATTATCCAATCACTAATTACCCCTTTTTTGCAAATGTTAATCAATGAATTCCGATTGTAAAAGCGTGTTTAATCATGTTGCATAAGTACATGCTCTGAATTCCTATACGACCCATAGAATCCATTTGCGCTAGCAAGTCGGCCCACAGTATAGCAATTTGTTAAGCGTAGCCTACTGCCAGGAACCAGTGGGGGAATCCTCGCTCGTAATTGCTAATCACCTTAACACTTTTATGCATCGTCAAGTACATGCTCCAAAAATATTTTATTCAGAGATTTCACGTTAAAAAATTATCCAATCACTAATTACCCCTTTTTTGCAAATGACAATCAATGAATTCCGATTGTAAAAAGCGTGTTTAAACATGTTGCATAAGTACATGCTCTGAATTCCTATACGACCCATAGAATCCGTTTTCGCTAGCAAGTCGGTCCACAGTACAGCAATTTGATATGCATAGCCTACTGCCAGGAGCCAGTGAGGGAATCCTCACTCGTAATTGCTAATCACCTTAACCCTTTTATCCATCGTCAAGTACATGCTCCAAAAATATTTTATTCAGAGATTTCACGTTAAAAAATTATCCAATCACTAATTACCCCTTTTTTGCAAATGTCAATTAATGAATTACGATTGTAAAAGCGTGTTTAATCATGTTGCATAAGTACATGCTCTGAATTCATATACGACCCATAGACTCCATTTTCACTAGCAAGTCGGCCCACAGTACATCAATTTGATATGCGTAGCCTACTGCCAGGAACCAGTGGGGGAATCCTCGCTCGTAATTGCTAATCACCTTAACCCTTTTATCCATCGTCAAGTAAATGCTCCAAAAATATTTTATTCAGAGATTTAACGTTAAAAAATTATCCAATCACTAATTACCCCTTTTTTGCAAATGTCTATCAAACGCCAAGGAACGTAATCTCACCGAACACGTCAAACTGTTTCCACAGACTTCAAAAATGGAACTGTGGATAACACATGGGTGATTGACAGCTTTCCCTAAAAAACCTTTCCTAATAACTAGTCTGGTAATCTGCCATGGAAAGCTGCCAGGGAACGTGCCGTACGCAAATAACATGGAGATTGCTATACAGGGTACAGAATTCAATAGATACTTACTACTAACTAGATCGTGAGAACCTATCAAACACGTTATACACGGCTTATAATGATATACAATATGGAGATTACAGCCTATTGAGGTGGTTTAGACCTTTAGGTTGTGAGCTCCGTATTCTATATCATTATAAGCCTAGTATAACATGTTTTGTAGGTTCAAGTCGTTGTCAATTATTCAAATTAAGATTTATGCCCGATATAGAATATCATTTAATGGTCTAAACTAATTACTTGAATATTGGGATGAAACCAAGATGATAGTAATAAGAATAATTTTTTATTTCGATAGAATGAAACCAGTAAAGGGTTAAAATTGCATACCAACTAAACGTAAGTCTGAGGGAATGGTTACTCCCACGCCACGTGGCATAAATGTTAGAATTTTATTAGAATATATTTATCCATTCACAAGTCGATAGACCTGGCTTCACTCCTTGGCTTTGGTCGATATAATACACAAGTACCAAATTAGGAGTGTAGGCAATATTAAATATTATTTAGTATTGGAGTATGCATAAAGTTGAAACTAATAAAGTCGTAGGCTGCAAGAAATGAATTTTAATAAATAAATCCAGGGCAATCCTTAGGAATCCTTAGAAATGAAGTAGTGAAGTCGTTATGGATTTGACGACACCGATAAAGGGTGATTATACTACTGGAGCTATTACAAATCCTTCTTGCAAAATACAAATACGTTTTGCTCTCTGTATTCCACGAAGTTCGATGAAAAGAAATCCAGTAGTAAGGGTGCTAAGGATTTGATTATGCCCACAGTGGATATACTTTTGGAGCTACTACAAATTGCATAACGTTGAATCTAATAAAGTCGTATATATTTTAGGGGATGATACGGCAGCCATTACTGATCCATGTTCCAACTTCCAACAGCTCCCATACCCCCTCCCCCAACATTTTAGCCCCTCTCCCTATTTTTTTATACTTTTTTAACTTGATTTTTTTTTAATTTAATGGTTTTTTTACAATTGAAATCATTTTCAACTTTTTTTTTTACATCTCTTAAAATGAAATGAAATATAGGCTACTTAAACAAAAAATTTACATTTAATATTTTCGAAATATGAATATGTTAGTCGTGACTTTTAATATTATAAAAATAATTTTTGTAGTAGCACTTTTTTTTTACTTATATTTTTTGGAACTATATGTATATATATATATATATATATATATATATATATATATATATATATATATATATATATATATATATATATATATATATATATATATATAAAAAAAAAAATATATATATATATATATATATATATATATATATATATATATATATATATATATATATATATATATATAGATATATATATATATATATATATATATATATATATATATATATATATATATATATATATATATATATATATATATATATATATATATATATATATATATATATATATATATATATATATATATATATATATATATATATATATATATATATATATATATATATATATATATATATATATATATATATATATATATATATATATATATATATATATATATATATATATATATATATATATATATATATATATATATATATATATATATATATATATATATATATATATATATATATATATATATATATATATATATATATATAATTTGGAATGAATCCCCAAAAGAAAAATTAATAATATCCAAAAGAGCAGCCAAAAGCAATAAAAAAGCAGCAGTTCAGCCTTAGCCTACATGACATATATCAAACAGTTCGTGGTAACGAACTGTAAGTAAGGAGCGACCCGGCTCAATGGTAACCGAAACTCTAAAAAACGGAAAACTCTAGAAAACGTTTTGATACCAATTGATACTTCAAAGGAATTAGATTTTAATGCTCAATTCAAATATATAAATATCATCAAGCTAAGTCCTACCCATCAAAAGTTAAGTGCCTGAAAACATTTGGCTGATTTTCGAAAAAAGGGAGAAAGACCCTCTAAAAATTATAGAATCGTAATAAAAATCACACAATCATATTCAGCATATTAGAGAACCCTACTGTAGAGGTTTCAAGCTCCTATCTACAAAAATGTGGAATTAGGCATTTTTTGCCAGAAGAAAGATCACGGTTGCGTGTTTATTAATTTTTTTTTTGTTTTTTGTTTTTTGTTTTTTTCCCCAGGGGTGATCGTATTGACCCAGTTGACCTAGAATATTGTGGGAGGACTCATTGGAACCGAAATTAAGAGCTCTAGTGCCCTTTTTAAGTGACCAAAAAAATGGAGGGCAACTAGGCCTCCTCCCATGCTCATTTTTTCCCAAAGTCACCTGATAAAAATTTTGAGATAGCCATTTTGTTCAGCATGGTTGAAAATATGATAAGTATGTCCTTTAGGATGACTTAATCCCCCGAAGTCCCCGGGGGGAGGGCTGAAAGTTATGAACTTTACCCAATGTTAACATATAGTATTGGTTATTAGGAAGTATACAGACGTTTTCAAAGGGTTTTTTTCTGGTAGTAGGGGGGGGGTTGGGTCGGGGGTTATTTGGGAGGATCTTTCCATGAAGTAAGTTTGCATGGGGGAAGGGACATTGCTATGAAGGGGGTGCCGGATTTCCCAGCATTATTTAAAAAAAGATCAGAAATTAAATATATAAAAAAACAAGTTTTCTAACTGAAAATAAGGAGTAACATCAAAACTTAAAACGAACAGAAAATATTACGTGTATGATTGGGTTCACCCTCTAGTCAATACCTCGCTCTTTAAGCCAAAGATTTTTTAGTACTTTCATAAGAGCTATTTATTCTAAATAAAGGCCTTTGTGATTAAGGGGTCATTTTTAAAGAATTGGAACGAAATTGGAACTTTAGCTTAAAGAGCGAGGTATTGACTAGATGGCGAGCCTCCTAATATACGTATTAAAAATATATGAATATAGAAGATCGTTACTTAAGTTAATTCGTAAGTTACGTATATTTATTACTAATAAAAACGTTGGTAAATAAAATTAAACAAGTTTCAAGAAAGCCATTTAACCAAATAAAAGTAAAATTAATATACAAATTTTGTTGTAATTATTCATGTACGGTTAGCCAATATCAAAACCTGCATTAATTCAAAACCTTTCAAAAATTAAATAAAAAAAACAAGTTTTTTTAACAGAAAGTAAGGAACGACGTTAAAACTTAAAAAGAACAGAAACTATTCCGTATATGAAAGGGGCTGTCCCGTCTTCAACGCGTCGCTCTTTACGCTAAAGTTTGACTTTCTCACAACTCTATTTTTTTTAACAATAAAAAACTTTCGTGTAAGGAGCGCGGCGTTGAGGAGGGTACAACCCCTTTCATATACGGAATAATTTCTGTTCGTTTTAAGTTTTAACGTCGTTCCTTACTTTCTGTTAAAAAAAACTTGTTTTTTTTATTTAATTCTATAAAAAAGCCGAAAAAAAACTTAAAAATGCATTTTTTTTTAATTGTTATTAAAACCAGTTTTTAATACAAGAAGGCTTTTTAGGAATCCAAAAGAGCAAAAAAAAACAATCAACATCAAAGTCACCCATTTCAACTGTTTTAAAGGTGACAAAACAGCTATAGGCAAAGGGCATTATGAAAAAATTAAGCTTCTAAGTTCAAAGTTATATATTCAAAGTTTTTACCCAGATAACTGACGAATTTTGTGATACGGTATTCAAAGTTTTGCATGCAGCAATGCTCGATGAAAAAAAACTACTAATTTTAATAATTATTTATCTTAAGAATACATATACGTATTATACGTATTATGCAAGGGTTCTGAAACGCCACAGCCATTTCGTTTCTACCAGATTCCTACTTCTCTTGATGAGTAACGAAGAAGACCAGTTTCCAGTCAGCGACTTGTGAATTTTTGAACTCATAAATAGGGTCAAATCTGTTGTAAATTTAAGCTGTGAGTTGAGAAAGACTGATGAAAACATTAATGTTTGCGGTCAACTTTAATTGCGCCGGTGGAGCGCCACCGACATCTTACCGGCGCCGCGCCACCGACATTTTACCGGCGGCGTTACGGCGGTTCTCTGTTTTGGCCCCACCGCCGCCGGTGTTCCCTCATTGGCACGGTGCCGGGGTCTATAGACATATATATGCGAGGGTACCGGTGGTGCTCTATGATTGCTCATCGGCACTACATAGTTAATTATATATTTTCAAGCAGTATTTTTGTACATTAGAAAGAAAAACTCTTGCATCATATTAAAAAGTTTATTATATATTTTCAAACAGTATTTTTGGACATTAGAAGGCTAAACCCTTGCATCATTTAAAAATAATGAAAATAGCATTCTTTTTTCCTCAAATTGATTGCTTTGTTGCTACTCTTGGTCCAAAGACCAAGGGCTGATAGAATGGACTATTAAAAAGGTTATACATCAATATTGGGCTATGGTCTTGGCAAATGGTTTGCTAAGATGTAAGAACCCCTTAGTGGAGGCATAATTACTACAAGCAAGACATGATTGATTCATCGCTATAGGCTAAAATACGTCCTGAATACACTTAATTTATTCGCTATCCCAGTGATGCTCTATAGCTGCTCATCCACACTATATAGTTTATTTTACGCATTAAATCATTAATTTTCATACATTGGAAGGATAAAAACATACATCATATTCTTTTAAAAAAAAGTGAAAATGAAGTTTTCGAAGAAAGTGTGTGCACATGATAAAATCATCGTTGCGTTGAATGCTGACAACGAGATATACTTGAACTATGAATCAAGCATTAATGGGGACCTCGTTGGAAATGTATGCGTACGTTGTCATGACAGCGAGGAGCTAAATTCCTTTGGAGTACCCAAGAATTTCCACCATACAAATGGTGTATATTGGAGACTATCATTTCCAAAAAAATAGTGTTCAAAAAGAATGCAAATATAAAAATAATCGTCGATGATGGGGGACAACTTCATGCTAGTATTAGTGGTAACAGGCTACCTGTTGATAGATCCTATCATAACCGTTCTTGTCTTAGTATTGTAAAGAAGAGAAAAAGAAGACAGGCATACTGCTGCACAAATGTCATTAACCATGTCTTGTATGCATGTCAAAACTGTTAAATGTGTAAAATAATGTGATAATAGACAGTGAAACCATAGGCAAAATAAAAAGGGCACTGGTGAAAATATCAATAATGAACATAAAGTTGAATTGATGGAAAATAAAGCGCAAGTGATTATTACTACTACTATTGATCATATAGTCAATGAACCCAATAATATTCAAAGACGAAACAGATATTGAACCTGTAGGTGACACCCCAGTAAAAATTGTTTATGACTCAAAATGAACTAATGAGGACTCTACCGATTACGAACTAAGAGACAAGAAAAGCTACACTATCAAGAGAGAACATAATGAAATATTTTATGGAGCAGATCCAAAATGTCCAAAGTTGTACAATGATATTAATAATGTATAATAATGGGTGCAAAAATTCTTTATGTTAATATGCTACATGTCACTATTTAAATAAAACAAAATTTATGCATTACTTTGTTGGTTTTAGGAAAATATTGGTAAGGTCTTAGTAAAGTTGGTTTCAATAAATATAATTTTGCATAGTCTCTTCAGAGGCATCCTAAACAATTGCAAACTGTTTTTCAGAATTTTTTCAGAAACATGATTCAAAATTAAAGTGGGATTTTTTCTCTTCTTTGGGAAAAATTCAGAATTGAACTATAACTTTTCTATCTTCAACGGAAAAATTCAGAGCAGAACTTGAATTTTTGCCCCTTCATTGAAAAAATTCAAAACTGGAGTGGAACTATTTTGTCTATTCTTTGGAAAAATTTAGAATTGAACTGTAACTTCTTTTTTTCTCTCTTCCTTGAGAAAATTCCGAAGAGAACTTGAACTTTTCTTCACTTCTTTGAGAAAAATCCGAATTAAAGTAGAACTTTTTCTCTTCTTGGGGTAAAAACAGAAGAGAACTTGACCTTTTATCACTTCTTTGAGAAAACTCAGAATTAAAGTTGAACTTTTACTCTTGCTGCAGAAAACATTCCGAATCGAAGTACAACTTTTTCTATCTTCTATGGAAAAATTCAGAACATAACTTAAATTTTTTTCTCGTCTTTGAGAAAATTCATAACTTTTTTCAGTGGAGCTTTTTTCTCTTCTTTGGAAAAATTCAGAATTGGAAAACTTTTTTTCTCTTCTGTAAGAAAATTCAGAAGACATCTTGAACATTTCTTCACTTCTATGAGGAAAATCAACTTTGTATTCTCTTCATTGATAAAATTCAGAATCGAAGTATAACTTTTTCTTTCTTTGAGAAAATTCAGAACTGAAGTGGAACTTCTTTCTCTTCTTTGTAAAAATTGGCAATTGAACTGTAACTTTTTTCTATTCTTTTATAAAATTCAGAAGAGAATTTGAACTTTTCTTCAATTCTTTGAGAAAACTCAGAATTAAAAGTGGAACTCTTTCTCTGCTTGGGAAAAAAATTCAAAAGAGAAATTGAACTTTTCTTCACTTAATTGAGAAAAATCAGAATTAAAGTGGAACTTTTTTCTCTTTTCGGAGGGAAAATTCAGAATTGAACTATAACTTTTCTATCTTATACGGAAAAATTCAGACCAGAACTTGAAATTTTTTCTTTTCTTAGGGAAAAATTCAGAATCGTATTATAGCTTTTTCTCTTCAAATTTATAATTGAACTGTAGCTTCTTTTTTTCTCTTCCTTGAGAAAATTCAGAAGAGAGCTTGAACTTTTCTTCACTTCTTTGGAAAAAATTCAGAATTGAACTGTGGCTAAATTTTTTTTGTTCCTTGAGAAAATTCAGAAGAGAAGTTGAACTTTTTTCCACTTCTTTAAGAAAACTCAGAATTAAAGTTGAACTTTTTCTCTTGTTGGGGGTAAAAATTCCGAATTGAAGCATACTTTTTCTACCTTCTCCGGAAAAGTTCAGAGCAGAACATAAATTTTTTCTCGTATTTAAGAAAATTCAGGACTGAAGTTGAGCTTTTTCTCTTCTTTGGAAAAATTCAAAATTGAATTAACTTTTTCTCTCCTTTAAGAAAATTCAGAAGAGAACTTGAACATTTCTTCACTTTTTTTAGAGATCTCAGAATTAAAGTGGAACGTTTACTCTTCTTGGGAAAAAATACAGAAGAGAACCTGATCTTTTCTTCACTTCTTTGAGAAGATTCAGAATGAAAGTAGAGCTTTTTCTCTTCATGAAGAAAATTCAGAAACGGAGTATAACTTTTTCTATCTCCTACGGAAAAATTTAGAACAAGACTTTCTCATTTTTGAGATAATTCAGAATTGAAATCGAACTTTTTTCTCTTCTTTGAAAATTTTTTGAATTGAGCTAACTTTTTTTTCTTCTTTCAGAAAATTCAGAAGAGAACTTGACCTTTTCTTCACTTCAATGAAAAAACTCAGAATTAAAGTGTAACCTTTTTCTCTTCTTGAGGCAAAGTTCAGAACTGAAGTATAACTTTTTCTAGCTTCTAGAGAAAAATTCAGAGCAGAACTGAAACTCTTTTCTCTTCTTTGAGAAAATTCAGAGCTAAAGTGGATCTTTTTTCTCTTCTATGGTAAAATTAAAAATTGAACTGTAACTTTAATTATAAGTTTTCTTAACGAAGGGAAGAAAAGTTCAAGTCCTTTTCTGAATTTTCTGAATAGGAAGAGAGAAAAAATGTTACAGTTCAATGCTAAATTTTTCCAAGGAGGAGCAAAAACTTCAACTTCAGTTATGATTTTTCTCGAAGAAGAGACAAAAATATCAAGTTCTTTTCTAATTTTTTAAGTAGAAGATAGAATAGGTTATACTTTATATCCGACTTTTCTCAAAGAAGTTAAGAAAAGTTCGTTTTCCTTTGAATTTTTCCCCCAGAAGAGAAAAAGCTCCATTTTAGTTCTGTATTTTCTCAAAGAAGTGAAGCAAAGTTCTAGTTCGTTTCTGAGTTTTGTCAATGAGGAGACCAAATTACAGTTCAATTCTGAGTTTTTCCTAAGAAGTGACAAAAGTTCCAGTTCAGTTCTAAATTTTCTCAATGAAGAGATAGAAATTTCAAGTTCTGTTCTGAATTTTTCCTTAGAAGGTAGAAAATACTATACTACTATTCTGAATTTTTCTCAATAATAAAAAAAATCAACTTTAATTCTGAGTTTTATCAACAAAGTGAAGAAAAGTTCAAGTTCTCTTGTGAATTTTTCCCCAAGAAGATATAAGGTTCAACTTTAATTCTGAGTGTTCTCAACGAAGGGAAGAAAATTTCAAGTTCTATTCTTAATTTTCTAAGGGAAGAGACAAACAAGTAACAGTTCAATTCTGAATTTTTCCAAGGAAGAGAAACAGAAGTTTCACTTCAATTTTTAATTTTCTCTGAGAACCGACAAATTTATCGAGTTTTGTTCTGAATTATTTGGAAGAAGATAGAAAAAGTTATACTTTAAATCCGAGTTTTGTCAAAGAAGTGAAGAAAAGTTACATTTCCATTCTGAATTTTTCCAAAGAAGAGAAAAAAGTTCCACTTCAGTTCTGAATTTTCTCAAAGTTACAGTTCTGTTCTGAATTGTTTTCTTTTGAATTTTTCCCCTGGAAGAGAAAAGCTCCAATTTAATTCTGAATTTTCTCAAAGAAGTGTAGAAAAAATCGAGTTCTCTTCTGAGGTTTCTCAAAGAAGAGAAAAAAAAGTTACATTTCCATTCTGATTTTTTCAAAAGAAGAGAAAAAGTTCCACTTCAGTTCTGAATTTTCTCAAAGTTACAGTTCTGTTCTGAATTTTTCCGTGAAAGATAGAAAAATTTATAGCCTACTTCTATTCTGAATCTTGCCCCAAGTTCTGATTTTCTCAAATACGAAAAAATTTGAAGCTCTTTTCTGAATTTTCGCGTAGAATATAGAAAAAGTCATATTTCAATTCTGAATTTCATCAATGAAGAGAAAAAAAAAATTTCAAGTTATACTGAATTTCTTAGTAAAAGATAAAAAAGAGATATAATTCAATTCTGAATTTTTCCCATGAAGAAAAAAAGCTCCACTTTAATTCTGAATTTTCTCAAAGAAGTGTAGAAAAGATCAAGATCTCTTCTGTATTTTTTCCTAAGAACAGAAAATGTTCCACTTTAATTCTGAGTTTTCTCAAAAAAATGTAGTAATGTTCAAGTTCTCTTCTGAATTTTCTTAAAGAAGAGAAAAAGATCCACTTCAGTTCTGAATTTTCTCAAAGACGAAAAAAATTTAGGTTCTGTTCTGAGTTTTTCCTTAGAAGATAGAAAAAGTTACACTTCTATTCGGAATTCCCCCCCCCCCAGCAAGATAAAAAGTTCAACTTTAATTCTTAGTTTACCCGAAGAAGTTAATAAAAGTTCAAGTTCTCTTCTGAATTTTCCCCAAGATTAAAAAAGTTCCATTTTAATTCGAATTTTCCTCAAAGAAATGAAGAAAAGCCCACGTTCTCTTCTGAATCTTCTCAACGAAGAGAAAAAAAAGCTACATTTCAATTCTGAATTTTTTCTAAAGAAGAGAAAAATAGTTCAATTTCTATTCTGAATTTTTTCAAAGAATAGAGAGAAATTTCTACTTAAATTCTAAATTTTTCAAAAGAAGAGAAAAACGTTATGCTTGGATTCTGAATTTTTCCGTAGAAGGTAGAATAAGCTATACTTCAATTCGGAAGTTTTTCCCAAAAGAGAAAAAAGTTCCACTTTAATTCTGAGTTTTCTTAAGGATGTAAAGAAAATTTCAAGTTCTCTTCTGAATGTTTTCCGAAGAAGAGAAACAGTTCAACTTTAATTATAAGTTTTTTCAAAGAAGTGTAGAAAAGTTCAAGTTCTCTTCTGAATTTTTTTTCCCAAGGAGACAAAAACGTTCCACTTTAATTCCGAATTTTCTCAAAGAAATGAACAAAAGTTAAAGTTCCTTTTGAGTTTTCCAAAAGAAGAGAAAAAAGTTAAAGTTCCATTCTGAATTTTTTCAAAGAAGAGAAAAAAGTTCCAATTCAGTTCTGAATTTTCTCAAAAAAGAAAAAAGTTACAGTTCTGTTCTGAATTTTTCCATAGACGCTAGAAAAGTTATACTTATATTCTGAATCTTGCCCAAGAAGAGAAAAAAGTTCCACTTTAATCCTGGGTTTTATCAGAGAATTGAAGAAAAGTTCAAGCTCTCTTCTAAATTTTCTTAAAGAAGAGACAAAAAGTTTGTTAAATTCTAAATTTTTCCAAAGAAGAGAAAAAAAGATCCACTCAGTTTTGATTTTCTCAAATACGAGGAGAAAATTCCAGTTCTGTTTTGAATTTTTCCGTAGAATATAGAAAAAGTAATACTTCGATTCTGAATTTTCTCAAAGAAGAGAATAAAATTTCAAGTTATGTTTCGAATTTCTTATTAAAGATAGAAAAAATTTATAATTCGATTCTGAATTGTCCCCATGAAGGGAAAAAGCTCCACTTTAATTCTGAGTTTTCTCAAAGAAGTGTAGAAAAGTTCATGATCTCTTCTGTATTTTTATCCCAAGAAGAGAAAATGTTCCATTTTAATTCTGAGTTTTTTCAAAGAAGTGAAGAAATGTTCAAGTTCTCTTCTGAGTTTTCTTAAGAAAGAGAAAAAAAAAGTTACAGTTCAATTCTGAATTTTTAAAAGAAGAGAAAAAAGTTCCACTTCAGTTCTGAAATTTCTCAAATACGAAAAAAAATTCAAATTCTGTTCTAAATTTTTCCGTAGAATATAGAAAAAGTTATACTTCGATTCTATGTTTTCTCAATGAAGAGAATAAAAATTTCAAGTTATGTTCTGAATTTTTTAGTAAAAGATAGAAGAAAGTTAGAATTCAATTCTGAATTTTCCCCATAAAGAGAAAAAGTTCCACTTTAATTTTTAGTTTTTCAAAGAAGTGTAGAAAAAATCAAGCTCTCTTCTGTATTTTTTCCTAAGAAGAGGAAATGTTTCACTTTAATTCTGAGATTTCTCAAAGAAGTGAAGTAATGTTCAAGTTCTCTTCTGATTTGCTTTAAGAAGAGAAAAAAAGTTAATTTTATTCTGAATTTTTCCAAAGAAGAGAAAAAATATCCACTTCAGTTCTGAATTTTCTCAAAGACGAGTAAAAATTTAGGCTCTGTTCTGAGTTTTTCCGTAGAAGATAGAAAAAATTATACTTCGATTTGGAATTCCCCCCCCCCCCAACAAGATAAAAATTTCAACTTTAATTCTTAGTTTTTTTCAAAGAAGTGAATAAAATTTCAAGTTTTCTTACGAATTTTCTCCAAGATGAGAAAAGTTCCTCTTTAATTCTGATTTTTTCAAAGAAATGAAGAAAAGCTCACGTTCTCTTCTGAATAATTCTCGAGGAAGAGAAAAAAAGAAGTACAGTTCAATTCTGAATTTTTTCCAAAGAAGAAGAAATAGTTCAAGTTCTCTTCTGAATTTTCTCAATGAAAAGAAAGAAATTTCTAGTTCAAATTCTAAATTTTTAAAAAGAAGAGAAAAAAGGTTATGCTTCTATTCTGAATTTTTCTGTAGAAGGTAGAACAAGCTATACTTCAATTCAGAAGTTTGCCCCAAGAAGAGAAAAAAGTTCCACTTTAATTCTGAGTTTTTTTAGTGATGTAAAGAAACTTTCAAGTTCTCTTCCGAATTTTTTCCCAAGGTAAAGAAACATTTCCACTTTAATTATAAGGTTTCTCAAAGAAGTGTAAAAATTTTCAAGTTCTTTTCTGAATTTTTTTCCCAATGAGAAAAAATGTTCCATTTTAATTCCGAATATTCTCAACGAAGTGAACAAAAGTTCAAGTTCTCCTTTCAATTTTCCCAAAGAAGAGAAAAAAGTTACAGTTCCGTTATGAATTTTTTCAAAGAATAGAAAAAAGTTCCACTTCAGTTCTGATTTTGTCAAATACGGTGAAAAATTTCAAGTTCTATTCTGAATTCTTCCGTAGAATATAGAAAAAGTTATACTTTGATTCTGACTTTTATCAATGAAGAGAATAAAATTTCAAGCTATGTTTCGAATTTCTTATTAAAGATAGAAGAAATTTATAATTCTGAATTTTCCCCATGAACAGAAAAAGCTCCACTTTAATTTTGAGTTTTGTCAAAGAAGTGTAGAAAAGATCAAGATCTCTTTTGTATTTTTTCCTAAGAAGAGAAAATGTTCCACTTTAATTCTGAGTTTTCTCAAAAAAATGAAGTAATGTTCAAATTCTCTTCTGAATTTTCTTAAAGAAGAGAAAAAAACGTTCGTTCAATTCTGAATTTTTCCAAAGAAGAGAAAAAGATCCACTTCAGTTCTGAATTTTCTCAAAGACGATAAAAATTTAGGTTCTGTTCTGAGTTTTTCCCTAGAATATAGAAAAAGTTACACTTCTCTTCAGAATTCCCCCCCCCCAGAAAGATAAAAAGTTCAACTTTAATTCTTATTTTTCCCAAAGAAGTGAATAAAAGTTCAAGTTCTCTTCTGAATTTCCCCAAGATGAAAAAAGTTCCATTTTAATTCGAATTTTCCTCAAAGAAATGAAGAAAAGCTCACGTTCTCTTCTGAATCTTCTCAAGGAAGAGAAAACAAAGAAGCTACATTTCAATTCTGAATTTTTTCCAAAGAAGAGAAAAATAGTTCAATTACTATTCTGAATTTTCTCAAGGAATAGAAAGAAATTTCTACTTCAATTCTAAATTTTTCAAAAGAAGAGAAAAAAGTTATGCTTCGATTCTGAATTTTTCCGTAGAAGGTGGAATAAGCTATACTTCAATTCAGAAGTTTTTCCAAAGAAGAGAAAAAAGTTCCACTTTAATTATAAGTTTTGTCAAAGAAGTGTAGAAAAGTTCAAGTTCTCTTCTGAATTTTTTTCCCAAGGAGACAAAAACGTTCCACTTTAATTCCGAGTTTTCTCAAAGAAGTGAACAAAAGTTAGTTCTTTTTGATTTTTCCCAAAGATGAGAAAAAAGTTACAGTTCCATTCTGAATTTTTTCAAAGAAGAGAAAAAAGTTCCAATTCAGTTCTGAATTTTCTGAAAAAGAAATAAGTTACAGTTCTGTTCTGAATTTTTCCATAGAAGCTAGAAAAAGTTATACTTATATTCTGAATCTTGCCCAAGAAGAGAAAAAAGTTCCAGTTTAATCCTGGGTTTTATCAGAGAAGTGAAGAAAAGTTCAAGCTCTCTTCTAAATTTTCTTAAAGAAGAGACAAAAGTTAGTTACATTCTAAATTTTTCCAAAGAAGAGAAAAAAAGGTCCACTCAGTTTTGATTTTTTCAAATACGAGGAAAAATTTCAAGTTCTGTTCTGAATTTTTCCGTAGAAGATAAAAAAAGTTATACTTCGATTCTGAATTTTCTTAATGAAAAGAATAAAATTTCAAGTTATGTTTCGAATTTCTTATTAAAGATAGAAAAAATTTATAGTTCGATTCTGAATTGTCCCCATGAAGGGAAAAAGCTCCACTTTAATTCTGAGTTTTCTCAAAGAAGTGTAGAAAAGTTCATGATCTATTCTGTATTTTTATCCCAAGAAGAGAAAATGTTCCATTTTAATTCTGAGTTTTTTCAAAGAAGTGAAGAAATGTTCAAGTTCTCTTCTGAGTTTTCTTAAAAAAAAGAGAAAAAAAGTTAGTTCAATTCTGAATTTTTCAAAAGAAGAGAAAAAAGTTCCACTTCAGTTCTGAAATTTCTCAAATACGAAAAAAAATTCAAATTCTGTTCTAAATTTTTCCGTAGAATATACAAAAAGTTATACTTCGATTCTATGTTTTCTCAATGAAGAGAATAAAAATTTCAAGTTATGTTCTGAATTTTTTAGTATAAGATAGAAAAAAGTTAGAATTCAATTCTGAATTTTCCCCATAAAGAGAAAATATTCCACTTTTATTTTTAGTTTTTCAAAGAAGTGTAGAAAAAATCAAGATCTCTTCTGTATTTTTTCCTAAGAAGAGGAAATGTTCCACTTTAATTCTGAGATTTCTCAAAGAAGTGACGTAATGTTCAAGTTCTCTTCTGAATTTTGTTAAAGAAGAGAAAAAAAAGTTAATTTAATTCTGAATTTTTCCAAAGAAGATAAAAAATATCCACTTCAGTTCGAATTTTCTCAAAGACGAGTAAAAGTTTAGGCTTTGATCTGAGTTTTTCCGTATAAGATAGAAAAATTTATACTTCGATTTGGAATTCCCCCCCCCCCCACAAGATAAAAAGTTCAACTTTAATTCTTAGTTTTTTTTTTCAAAGAAGTGAATAAAAGTTCAAGTTCTCTTCTGAATTTTCTCCAAGATGAGAAAAGTTCCGCTTTAATTCGGACTTTTTCAAAGAAATGAAGAAAAGCTTACGTTCTCTTCTGAATAATTCTCAAGGAAGAGAAAAAAAGAGGTACAGTTCAATTCTGAATTTTTTCCAAAGAAGAAAAAATAGTTGAAATTCTCTTCTGAATTTTCTCAATGAATAGAAAGAAATTTCTAGTTCAAATTCTAAATTTTTAAAAATAAGATAAAAAAGGTTATGCTTCTATTCTGAATTTTTCTGTAGAAGGTAGAACAAGCTATACTTCAATTCAGAAGTTTGCCCCAAGAAGAGAAAAAAGTTCCACTTTAATTCTGAGTTTTCTTAATGATGTAAAGAAAATTTCAAGTTCTCTTCCGAATTTTTTACCAAGAAGAGAAACAGTTCCACTTTAATTATAAGGTTTCTCAAAGAAGTGTAAAATTTTTCAAGTTCTTTTATGAATTTTTTTCCCAATGAGAACAAATGTTCCATTTTAATTCCGAATATTCTCAACGAAGTGAACAAAAGTTCAAGTTCTCCTTTCAATTTTCCAAAAGAAGAGAAAAAAAGCTACAGTTCCATTATGAATTTTTTCAAAGAAGAGAAAATAGTTACACTTCAGTTCTGATTTTCTCAAACACGAGGAAAAATTTCAAGTTCTGTTCAGAATTCTTCCGTAGAATATAGAAAAAGTTGTACTTTGATTCTGAATTTTATCAATGAAGAGAATAAAATTTCAAGCTATGTTTCGAATTTCTTATTAAAGATAGAAGAAATTTATAATTCTGAATTTTCCCCATGAACAGAAAAAGCTCCACTTTAATTCTGAATTTTCTCAAAGAAGTGTAGAAAAGATCAAGATCTCTTCTGTATTTTTTCCTAAGAACAGAAAAGGTCCACTTTAATTCTGAGTTTTCTCAAAAAAGTGAAGTAATGTTCAAGTTCTCTTCTGAATTTTCTTAAGGAAGAGAAAAAAAAGTTAGTTCAATACTGAATTTTTCCAAAGAATAGAAAAAGTTCCAATTCAGTTCTGAATTTTCTCAAAGAGGATAAAAATTTAGGTTCTGTTCTGATTTTTTCCCTCTAAGATAGAAAAAGTTACACTTCTATTCAGAATTCCCCCCCCCCCAGTAAGATAAAAAGTTCAACTTTAATTCTTAGTTTTCCCGAAGAAGTGAATAAAAGTTCAAGTTCTCTTCTGAATTTTCCCCAAGATGAAAAAAGTTCCATTTTAATTTGAATTTTCCTCAAAGAAATGAAGAAAAGCTCACGTTCTCTTCTGAATCTTCTCAAGGAAGAGAAAACAAAGAAGCTACATTTCAATTCTGAATTTTTTCCAAAGAAGAGAAAAATAGTTCAATTACTATTCTGAATTTTCTCAAGGAATAGAAAGAAATTTCTACTTCAATTCTAAATTTTTCAAAAGAAGAGAAAAAAGTTATGCTTCGATTCTGAATTTTTCCGTAGAAGGTAGAGTAAGCTATACTTCAATTCGGTAGTTTTTCCAAAGAAGAGAAAAAAGTTCCACTTTAATTCTGAGTTTTCTTAATGATGTAAAGAGAATTTCAAGTTCTCTTCTGAATGTTTTCCGAAGAAGAGAAACAGTTTCACTTTAATTATAAGTTTCGTCAAAGAAGTGTAGAAAAGTTCAAGTTCTCTTCTGAATTTTTTTTCCCAAGGAGACAAAAACTTTCCACTTTAATTCCAAATTTTCTCAAAGAAGTGAAAAAAAATTAGTTCTTTTTGAGTTTTCCCAAAGAAGAGAAAAAAGTTACAGTTCCATTCTGAATTTTTTCAAAGAAGAGAAAAAAGTTCCAATTCAGTTCTGAATTTTCTCAAAAAGAAAAAAGTTACAGTTCTGTTCTGAATTTTTCCATAGAAGCTAGAAAAAGTTATACTTATATTCTGAATCTTGCCCAAGAAGAGAAAAAAGTTCCACTTTAATCCTGGGTTTTATCAGAGAAGTGAAGAAAAGTTCAAGCTCTCTTCTAAATTTTCTTAAAGAAGAGACAAAAGTTAGTTCAATTCTAAATTTTTCCAAAGAAGAGAAAAAAAGGTCCACTCAGTTTTGATTTTCTCAAATACGAGGAAAAATTTCTAGTTCTGTTCTGAATTTTTCCGTAGAATATAGAAAAAGTAGTACTTCCATTCAGAATTTTCTCAATGAAAAGAATAAAATTTCAAGTTATGTTTCGAATTTCTTATTAAAGATAGAAAAAATTTATAGTTCGATTCTGAATTGTCCCCATGAAGAGAAAAAGCTCCACTTTAATTCTGAGTTTTCTCAAAGAAGTGTAGAAAAGTTCATGATCTATTTTGTATTTTTTTCCCAAGAAGAGAAAATTTTCCATTTTAATTCTGAGTTTTTTCAAAGACGTGAAGAAATGTTCAAGTTCTCTTCTGAGTTTTCTTAAAAAAAAGAGAAAAAAAGTTAGTTCAATTCTGAATTTTTCAAAAGAAGAGAAAAAAGTTCCACTTCAGTTCTGAAATTTCTCAAATACGAAAAAAAATTCAAATTCTGTTATAAAATTTTCCGTAGAATATACAAAAAGTTATACTTCGATTCTATGTTTTCTCAATGAAGAGAATAAAAATTTCAAGTTATGTTCTAAATTTTTTAGTATAAGATAGAAAAAAGTTAGAATTCAATTCTGAATTTTCCCCATAAAGAGAAAAAGTTCCACTTTAATTTTTAGTTTTTCAAAGAAGTGTAGAAAAAATCAAGATCTCTTCTGTATTTTTTCCTAAGAAGAGGAAATGTTCCACTATAATTCTGAGATTTCTCAAAGAAGTGACGTAATGTTCAAGTTCTCTTCTGAATTTTCTTAAAGAAGAGATAAAAAGTTAATTTCATTCTGAATTTTTCCAAAGAAGAGAAAAAATATCCAATTCAGTTCTGAGTTTTCTCAAAGACGAGAAAAAATTTAGGCTTTGTTCTGAGTTTTTCTGTAGAAGATAGAAAAATTTATACTTCGATTTGGAATTCCCCCCCCCCTAACAAGATAAAAAGTTCAACTTTAATTCTTAGTTTTTTTCAAAGAAGTGAATAAAAGTTCAAGTTCTCTTCTGAATTTTCTCCAAGATGAGAAAAGTTCCGCTTTAATTCGGACTTTTTCAAAGAAATGAAGAAAAGCTTACGTTCTCTTCTGAATCTTCTCAAGGAAGAGAAAAAAAGAGGTAAAGTTCAATTCTGAATTTTTTCCAAAGAAGAAAAGATAGTTCGAATTCTCTTCTGAATTTTCTCAAGGAATATAAAGAGAATTTCTTGTTCAATTCTAAATTTTTAAAAAGAAGAGAAAAAAGGTTATGCTTCTATTCTTTCTGAATTTTTTTTCCCAAGGAGTAAAAACGTTCCATTTTAATTCTGAATTTTCTCAAAGAACTGAACAAAAGTTCAAGTTCTCTTCTGAATTTTCCCAAAGAAGAGAAAAAAAGCTACAGTTCCATTCTGAATTTTTTCAAAGAAGAGAAAAAAGTTCCACTTCAGTTCTGAATTTTCCCAAAGAAGAGAAACAATTTCAAGTTCTGTTCAGAATTCTTCCGTAGAATATAGAAAAAGTTGTACTTTGATTCTGAATTTTATCAATGAAGAGAATAAAATTTCAAGCTATGTTTCGAATTTCTTATTAAAGATAGAATAGATTTATAATTCTGAATTTTCCCCATGAAGAGAAAAAGCTCCACTTTAATTCTGAGTTTTCTCAAAGAAGAGTAGAAAAGATCAAGATCTCTTCTGTATTTTTCCCAAGAAGAGAAAGTGTTCCGCTTTAATTCTGAGTTTTCTCAAACAATTAAAGAAATGTTCAAGTTCTCTTCTAAATTTTCTTAAAGAAGTGGAAAAAAGTCAGTTCAGTTCTGAATTTTTCCAAAGAAGATAAAAAAGTTCCAATTCAGTTCTGAAATTTCTCAAAGACGAGAAAAAAGTTTAAGTTCTGTTCTGAGTTTTTCCGTAGAAGATAAAAAAGGATATACTTCGATTCAGAATTTTCCCCCCAACAAGATAAAAATTTCCACTTAAATTCTTAGTTTTCTCAAAGAAGTGAACAAAAGTTCAAGTGCTCTTCTGAATTTTCCCCAAGATGAGAAAAGTTCCACTTTAATTCGTATTTTTCTCAAAGAAATGAAGAAAAGTTCACGTTCTCTTCTGAATCTTCTCAAGGATGTGAAAAAAAGAAGTTACAGTTCAATTCCGAATTTTTTCAAAAGAAGAGAAAAATAGTTCAAGTTCTCTGCTGAATTTTCTCGAGGAATAGGCAGAAATTTCAAGTTCAATTCTAAATTTTTCAAAAGAAGAAAAAAAAGGTATGCTTCAATTCTAAATTTTTCCTTAGAAGGTAGAACAAGTTGTACTTCAATTCTGAAGTTTGCCACAAGAAGAGAAAAAAGTTCCATTTTAATTCTAAGTTTTCTTAATGATGTAAAGAAAATTTTAAGTTCTCTTCTGAATTTTTTCCCAAGAAGAGAAATAGTTCCACTTTTAATTCTGAGTTTTTTCAAATAAGTGAAGAAAAGTTCGAATTCCCTTGTGAATTTTCTCAAAGATTAGAAAAAAGTTGCAGCTTAATTCTAAATCTTTCCAAAGAAGAGAAGAGTTTTTTCATTGAATTGATTAAAAGTTCAATTTCTTTTCCGAATTTTTCCCCAAGAAGAGAAAAAGTTCCACTTTAATTCTGGGTTTCTCAGAGAGGTGAAGAAAATTTCACGCTCTCTTCTGAATTTTTACAGAAGAGAAAAAATGTTAGTTCAATTCTAAATTTTTCCAAAGAAGAGAAAAAAAAGTTACACTTCAGTTCTGATTTTCTCAAATACGAGGAAAAATTTCGAGTTCTGTTCTGAATTTTTCCGTAGAATATAGAAAAAGTTATACTTCGGTTCTGAATTTTCTCTGAGTTTTCCACTTTAATTCTGAGTTTTCTCAAAGAAGTGAAAAAATTATCAAGTTCTCTTCTGAATTTTTCTTTAAGAAGAGAAAAAAAATGTTAGTTCAATTCTGAATTTTTCCAAAGAAGAAAAAAAGTTCCACTTCAGTTCGGGACAGCTTCTTGATAGTATTGGTGGTAATACGTTACCTTTTGATAGATCTTATCATAACCGTTCTAGTATTAGCATTGTAAAGAAGAGAACAAGAAGACATTTCTCTTCTTAAAGAAGAGAAAAAAAGTAAATTCAATTCTGAATTTTTCCAAAGAAGAGAAAAAAGTTCCACTTCAGTTCTGAAATTTGTCAAAGACGATAAAAAATTTTAAGTTCTGTTCTGAGTTTTTCCGTAGAAGATAGAAAAAGTTATACTTTGATTTTGAATTTTTCCCCCCAACAAGATAAAAAGTTCAACCTTAATTCTTAGTTTTCTCAAAGAAGTGAACAAAAGTTCAAGTGCTCTTCCGAATTTTCCCCAAGATGAGAAAAGTTCTGCATTACTTCGGATTTTTCTCAAACAAATGAAGAAAAGTTCTCGTTTTCTTCTTAATCTTCTCAAGGAAAAGAAAAAAGAAGCTACAGTTCAATTCTGAATTTTTCTAAAGAAGAGAAAAATAGTTCAAGTTCTCTTCTAATTTTCTCAAGGAATAGGCAGAAATTTCAAGTTCAATTCTAAATTTTTCAAAAGAAGAGAACAAAGTTATGCATCGATTCTGAACTTTTCCTTAGAAGGTAGAACAAGTTGTACTTCAATTCTGAAGTTTGCCCCAAGAAGAGAAAAGAGTTCCATTTTAATTCTGAGTTTTCTTAATGATGTAAAGAAAATTTCAAGTTCTCTTCTGAATTTTTTTCCCAAAAAGAAAAACAGTTCCACTTTTAGCTCTGAGTTTTCTCAAATAAGTGAAGAAAAGTTCAAGTTCCCTTCTGAATTTTGTTAAGGATTAGGAAAAAAGTTACAGTTTTATTCTAAATCCTTTCAAATAGGAGAAAAAAGTTCCACTTCATTTCTGAACTTTTCTCAAAGAAAAGAAAAAAAATTCATGTTGTGTTCTGAATTTTTCTTTAAAAGATAGAAGAGTTATACTTTGATTCTGAATTCTCGCAATGAAGAGAATAAAAATTTCAAGTTATGTTCTGAATTTTTCCGTAGAACATAGAAAAAAGCTATACTTCGATTCTGAATTTTCTCCGTGAAGAGAAAATTTCCCAATTTAATTCTGAGTTTTCTCAAAGAAGTGAAGAAAATACAAAGTTCTCTTCTGAATTTTTCCCCAAGAAGAGAAAATTTTCCAATTTTATTCTGAGTTTTCATAAAGAAGTGAAGAAAACTTCAAGTGCTCTTCGGAATTTTTTCCCAAGAAGAGAAAAAGTTCAACTTCAATTCTGAGTTTTCTCAAAAAAGTGAAGAAAAGTTCAAATTCTCTTCTGAATTTTTATAAAGAAGAGAAAAAAATTAGTTTTTCAATTTTGAATTTTTCCAAAGAAGAGATAAAAGTACCACTTCAGTTCTGAATTTTCTCAAAGACGATAAAAAATTTAAAGTCTCTATTCTGAATTTTTCTATAGAAGATACAAAAAGTTATACTTCGATTCGGGATTTTTTTTTCCCCAACAAGACAAAAAGTTCCACTTTAATTCGGAGTTTTCTCAAAGAAGTAAAGAAAAGTTCAAGTTCTCTTCAGAGTTTTCTTAAGGAAGAGAGAAAAAAGCAGTTACAGTTCAATTCTAAATTTTTTCAAAGAATTTTTGAATTTCTTCAATAAAGATAAAAAATTTCAATATCTTTTCTGAATTTTTCCGTAGAAGATAGAAAAAGCTATAGTTCAGTTCTGAATTTTTCCCTAGGAATAGAAAAAGTCCCACTTTAATTCTGAATCTTTTAAATACAGTTTTTAATTTTTAGGATTCATAATAAGCCTCTGAACAGTCTATGCAAAATCAGATTTATTGAAACCAACTTTGATAAGACCTTATCAATATTTTCCTAAAACCAACAAATTAATACATGAAATATTTATATTGAAATAATAACATGTAGAACATTAACATAAAGATATATTACATACATTATTATACATTATTAATATCATTGTACAACTTTGAACCTTTTGAATCTGTTCCATAAAATAATTCATCATGTCCTCTCTTGATGCTGTAGCTACTCTCTTCTCTTTGTTCGTAATCAGTAGAATAATCATTAATCCATTTGGAGTCATACCCAATTTTTACTGGGGTGTCATCTATAGGTCTAATATGCGTTTTGTCTTTGATAATATTCGGTTCATTGACTATATGATCAATAATAGTAGTAATGTTCACTTGCGCTTTATTTTCCATCAATTCATCTTTATGTTCATTAGCGATATTATCTACTAATGTTCTTATTATTTTACTTGTGATTTAACTGCCTATTGTCATGAAGTTTTTACACAGGTAACAGTTTTGGCATTTAGACAAGATATGGTTAATGACATTACTGCAGCACTATGCCTGTCTTCTTGTTCTCTTCTTTACAATGCTAATACTAGAACGGTTATGATAAGATCTATCAAAAGGTAACGTATTACCACCAATACTATCAAGAAGTTATCCCCCATCATTGACGATTATTTTTATGTTTGCATTTTCTTTAAGCATTAACTTCTCTGGAAATGAAAATCTCCCATATCCACCATTTGCATTATGGAGACTTGGGTACTGCAAAGGAATTTATCTCCTCGCTGTCTTGACAATGTATGCATACATTTCCAATAAAATTCCCATTAATGCTTGTTTCATAGTTCAAATATTTCTCCTTTTCAGCATTCAACGCAACGATGATTTTATCATGTGCACATGCTTTCTTCGAATCATTAATTTTCGTTTTTTTAAAGAATATGATGCAGGTGTTTATTCTTCCATTGTATGAAAGTTACTGTTTCAATACATACAATAAACTAGGTAGTGTCGATGACCAGCCATAGAGTATCACTGGGACAGCGAAAAAATTAAGTGTATTCAGGACGTATTATAGCCTATAGCGATGAATAAATTATGTTTTGATTGTAGTAATTATGCCTCAACTAAGGAGTTCCCACATCTTTGCAAACCAATTTCCAAGACCATAGCGCGACATTGATGAATGACCTTCGTAATAGTCCATTCCATGAGCCATAGGTCTTTGGACCAAAAGTAGCAACATAGAAATCCATATCAGGACAAATGAAAGTATTTATCTTTTCAATGTACAAAAATAATGTTTGAAAATATATAATAAACTATGTAGTGTCGATTAGCAGTCATAGAGTACCACTGCTACACCCACATATATATAAAAAAAAGTTGAAAAATTTCAAAGTCCAAAAAAAATTCTAAGTAGAAAAAAGGGCTACTACAAAGCATTATTTTTCTAATAGTAAAAGTCACGACTAACATATTTATATCATTCTCATTTTGTATTTCGAAAATAATAAATGTAATTTTTTTTGTTTTAACCATATTTCATGTCATTGTTAGACAAGTAAAAAAAAGTTGAAAAATAATTCTGTGCTAAAAAAATATAAAAAATTAAAAAGTAAAAGTTCAAAAAAGGTTCTAAAGAATAAACTTAAAAAAAAACATAAAAATGGGGGTCGGGGCCAAAAAGTTGGGGTAGGGGATATTGGAGCCATTGGAGGTTGGGATAAGGATCCGGATAATGGCTGCCTATTAACCCCTAAAATTTATACGACTCTTTAGTGTCAACTTTATGCAATTTGTAGTAGCTCCAATAGTATATCCACTATGGGTTTTGTCAAATCCCTAAACCCCTCACTACTAGATTTCTTTTCATCGAAGTTTGTGTAATACAGAGCACAAAACGTATTTTTGTATTTTGCACGAAGAATTTGTAGTATCTCTAATAGTATAGTCTACCCTCTATGGGTGTCTTCAAATTTATAACCACCTCACTACTTGATTTCTAAGGATTTCTAAGGATTGTTCTGCATTTCTATATTAAAATTATTCTCTTGGCGCCTACGACTTTATTAGTTTCAGCTTCATGCATACTCCAATGCTAAACAATATTTTTTATGGTCGACACTCCTAATTTGGTACTTGTGTATTATATCAACCACAGCCAAGAAGTGAAGCTAGGTCAATCGACTTGTGAATGGATGAATGTGTTCTAATCATATTCTAACATTTATGTCACGTGGCGTGGGAGTAACCATTCCCTCAGACTTACGTTTAGTTGGTATGCAATTTTAACCCTTTACTGGTTTCATTCTATCCAAATAAAAAATTATTCTTATTACTGTCATCTTGGTTTCATCCCAATATTCAAGTAATTAGTTTAGACCATTAAATGATATTCTAAATGGTGCGTACATCTTAATTTGAATCATTGACAACAACGCGAACCTACCAAACACGTTACACCAGACTTATAATGATATACAATATGGAGCTTACACCCTAAAGGTCTAAACCACCACAAAAGGCTGTTAGCTCCATATTGTATATCAATATAGGCCGAGTATAACGTGTTTGGTAGGTTTTTACGACCAATTTCTGCACCTAGTTCAGTATCTATTGATAACATACTACTTAAATATGCAGAATTTATCAAATAATGTCAATGAATAAAACACAAAAAAGGGAAGCCGTCAAACAGTACAAAACATTATTGCAGTCTGGATTGGTAAGCCCCCTTTCTCTTCTTTCTCTTTTTTCATTGTTAGGATCTGGCACCGACTCCAATTAAGATGGATATGATGGCTCCTTATCCCATGTCTTATATGTAAGATCCTAAGACAATTATTAGACCCTAAGCTTCTGATTAAGAAGTTTTACCTATCAGTAAGTCTTTCCAGGCGAAGGAAAATCCTACGAGCTGACAGAAAATCTAATGTGTGAAAAAGATATTAAGGTATGAAGGAAAGTACTTGATATGGATTTTCTTCTTGCTGATTGTTTAGAAATATCACCCAAAGGGTGAAAAAACTCCGTAACGGAATGTGGGGAAAATTAAAATATTAAAGACATTAAAGTGTGAAATGATACGAAAAAACTTGTCATTATTAAATTGATACGACAAATGGTAATGAAAAATGATACGAAAGTAAAATGATATGAAATGAAATGAAAGTATGAAGTATGAAAGATATTTAAGTATGCAGGCCAGTACTTGACACTGATTTTCTTCTCGCTGATTGATAAAAAATATAAGCCATAGAGTAAAAAAACTCCGTAACTAAATGTGTAGAAAATTTAAGAGATATTCAAACCTATAGTGTATTAAACTAGAAATGCAGCCAACTGAAAAATTATGACTGACAGACAACGTTTTCAGCAGCATAAAAGTGCAGATACTAGTTTGTTTTTATTGTCATTTCCTTATGACCAAAAACCACTCACTGAGGAGCCATTCAAGAAGTTCTTTTCAAATATTTTATCGGAACTTCACGCTACCTGTCACAAAACCGAAAGCGGTTTTCTAAAACCAAAAAAGTGGTATCTATAAAGCAGATATTGTCAAATACATGTGTGGTTTTTCAATTACCGCTTAAAAGTTGGAAGTCTTACTCCAACGTCCGAATATTCATGATTTGTTTCTACAATGCCCATTATTTTTCTATAATTTCCCTTTTTAAAGCGGTCTTTATCAAAAGGATGGGAGGACAAGGTGGCCTTGTCCTCCCATCCCAAAAAAAAAATTCCTAAGCTAGTACATGCTTACAGTGTTGTTCAAATGGCATGTGGGTTTTAAGACGGAAACAAACTTTTATTCGCAGTATGGTTCATTGTTGAACCAAACCTGTTTGGACCAGGCCCCACAAAATAAAAGACTTTCTTTTATTTGCTAAGTCTTTAAGTTGTGAGAATTTTAATAAAGCTATTCCCCCCCTCTTCTCTCTCTCTCTCTCTCCCTCTTTCTCTCTTCTCTCTATGTATATTCCTGAAATCTAGGGGGGTTTTGTTTGCTTTTTGGTTTTGCAAAAAGCAAAACCTTTTTGCTGTGTGTGTGTGTGTGTGTGTGTGTGTGTGTGTGTGTGTGTGTGTGTGTGTGTGTGTGTGTGTGTGTGTGTGTGTGTGTGTGTGTGTGTGTGTGTGTGTGTGTGTGTGTGTGTGTGTGTGTGTGTGTGTGTGTGTGTGTGTGTGTGTGTGTGTGTGTGTGTGTGTGTGTGTGTGTGTGTGTGTGTGTGTGTGTGTGTGTGTGTGTGTGTGTGTGTGTGTGTGTGTGTGTGTGTGTGTGTGTGTGTGTGTGTGTGTGTGTGTGTGTGTGTGTGTGTGTGTGTGTGTGTGTGTGTGTGTGTGTGTGTGTGTGTGTGTGTGTGTGTGTGTGTGTGTGTGTGTGTGTGTGTGTGTGTGTGTGTGTGTGTGTGTGTGTGTGTGTGTGTGTGTGTGTGTGTGTGTGTGTGTGTGTGTGTGTGTGTGTGTGTGTGTGTGTGTGTGTGTGTGTGTGTGTGTGTGTGTGTGTGTGTGTGTGTGTGTGTGTGTGTGTGTGTGTGTGTGTGTGTGTGTGTGTGTGTGTGTGTGTGTGTGTGTGTGTGTGTGTGTGTGTGTGTGTGTGTGTGTGTGTGTGTGTGTGTGTGTGTGTGTGTGTGTGTGTGTGTGTGTGTGTGTGTGTGTGTGTGTGTGTGTGTGTGTGTGTGTGTGTGTGTGTGTGTGTGTGTGTGTGTGTGTGTGTGTGTGTGTGTGTGTGTGTGTGTGTGTGTGTGTGTGTGTGTGTGTGTGTGTGTGTGTGTGTGTGTGTGTGTGTGTGTGTGTGTGTGTGTGTGTGTGTGTGTGTGTGTGTGTGTGTGTGTGTGTGTGTGTGTGTGTGTGTGTGTGTGTGTGTGTGTGTGTGTGTGTGTGTGTGTGTGTGTGTGTGTGTGTGTGTGTGTGTGTGTGTGTGTGTGTGTGTGTGTGTGTGTGTGTGTGTGTGTGTGTGTGTGTGTGTGTGTGTGTGTGTGTGTGTGTGTGTGTGTGTGTGTGTGTGTGTGTGTGTGTGTGTGTGTGTGTGTGTGTGTGTGTGTGTGTGTGTGTGTGTGTGTGTGTGTGTGTGTGTGTGTGTGTGTGTGTGTGTGTGTGTGTGTGTGTGTGTGTGTGTGTGTGTGTGTGTGTGTGTGTGTGTGTGTGTGTGTGTGTGTGTGTGTGTGTGTGTGTGTGTGTGTGTGTGTGTGTGTGTGTGTGTGTGTGTGTGTGTGTGTGTGTGTGTGTGTGTGTGTGTGTGTGTGTGTGTGTGTGTGTGTGTGTGTGTGTGTGTGTGTGTGTGTGTGTGTGTGTGTGTGTGTGTGTGTGTGTGTGTGTGTGTGTGTGTGTGTGTGTGTGTGTGTGTGTGTGTGTGTGTGTGTGTGTGTGTGTGTGTGTGTGTGTGTGTGTGTGTGTGTGTGTGTGTGTGTGTGTGTGTGTGTGTGTGTGTGTGTGTGTGTGTGTGTGTGTGTGTGTGTGTGTGTGTGTGTGTGTGTGTGTTGTGTCAAACGCCTCGTTTCTATTTTTCAATGCTGAACTTTGAGTAAATTTTTATGACGTCCGCCTCTCTGACTCTAACTCTGTTTTGCTTATTTATGTAAGCTGTGCAGGTATTAGCTTCTAATGAAAAGAAAGCAGCCAGTTAGTTTTTAGCCCAACTTTTTCTGCCTATCTCTGAAGGACTTCCAGAGCACTAGTCAATTGGTTGAATGAGTCGGCATCGAGTCCAAATTCTTTTACGAAGTCAGCGTCCATGAGAACCGAATTTCCAAATAATAATAATCATAATTTATTTATGGCTTCTATACCTACATGAAGGTACAAAGAGGAGTATATGAAATAAACGAATAAAAAACTAAGAACAACAAATTAACACTTCCGGTGAAAAGGACGACAATAAACAATTCGTAATACTCATCATGAATAGATAACAAATAGCTCATAAAAGCTGGATAATATAAAACACTAAAACACTCATACTACATAAAACATAAACATTCAAAATAAATGGCTCAGTTTTATTAAAGCTATGGAGACAAAAGTTTATATCCATCAAACAAGACATTTAAGGGCAAAATCGATTTTATTTTCTCAAATCGATTGTCTAAAAAATCGATTTCTAAATCCTACCTCCCGTAGAAGTGATTGTAAGACATTAATTGCAATCTGCAATGATACTAAATTGTTCGAAAACAACAAAATATCATGAGCATACGATAAGTGGCTAATGTGGATACCTTCTCCTTAAAGTACAGACCGAAGAGCGGGAGATTCGTAATTCGTAGTTCGTACCAGGACATTGTCTATTAAGAAATTGACAATTCCGGGGTGGCGGTACACCCTGATGGACACCAGTTTTGATGCCATATGTCGTGCCCCGTTTTACATTAACTGAGACGCAACTCTCCGTCTCTTCGTAAAGATTTTTGAACAGCTTACACTATTTGTCAGGTAGCCCTGTTGATCAAGTACTCCAGGAAATTGTCATCTCCAAGAAAGCCCTCTGTAGCGTTAAACTTCTTTAATACCAACTGAAAGGGCAAATTATAGTTTGTCAGCTCTCTCCTCCTCCAAAACACACACACATACACACACAAACAAACACACACACACACACACAGTAATTTTCTTCAGTCTGAACCCTTAAAGTTCCAGGGTAAGCTACGGCAGAGTTGCCAACTTGCAGACTTTTCGTGTGAAATGCACTCTTTTTTTCATTGCACTCTTTCACACCACGGACTGGATTTGCACTCTTTTTGCCCATTATTTGCTCTTTACACTCGTTTTTGCACACTTTTATGAAATGATGATAGAAACAGTATTAAGCGAAATAAAAATAAAAATTAAACTATTTAAGCGCAAAAGATAGAACAGCTAGCCGGTATGATCTTTGTTATCTATGCCTGGGCCCTCCCCGAGGTCCCTTTCTCGTGTTTTCAGCCATCTACTAATAAGTAGATCAAAGCATAGATAACTAGTGAAAACGTGGTAAATTCAAATCAAGTTTTATAGAAGGAAGTTGAAAGCTGTTTTATAGAAGTTTTATAGAAGGAAGTTTTATAGAAGGAAGTTGGGCACAACTGTTCTTTACGGAAATGGAAAAGTGAGTAAGAAACTTGAACTAAGGCGATGTAGAAGCCACAACCAAAATTAACCTACTATAGTATAATCTCAAACTGAAAAAATTCTGCAAAGACTTTAGGCCTGTGCACCAATTAAAAGCATAAATGATCCATATTTTCTTGTTATAGCCATTGTTTCTGAAATAAACATCTTATCTTGCCAGCCTAATAAACATCTTATCTTACCAGCCAGGGGTCCGAGAATTTACTTTGGATGGGACCCACAGGGGCGTCCTGAGGCTCATTTTATTGGGGGGGGGGGCAAACTTCGTAAATTGGACCGAATCGCTGTTTGAGTTATGCCGAATTTTCTGCAGAAATCAAGAATTGTGCTAAATTTCTGCTAAATTTTTGCCTTCGGCGAAAATTTTACCGAATGCCAAAAAAGCTGGAGGGGTGGTACGCCCCTCCCCACCCCCCTCGGGATGCCCCTGGGGACCCATACTATCAAAATTATATAAAAGGGTAAATTAGGAAAATATGGGGTAGCCTAAAATTGTAGTTTAGACTTTAGACACTTTTTGCTACCCTGGAAAGCAGTTGAGTTAGGTGAATGACACTTTCAGAAATGAATCCAGGGCCAAAAATATTCATATTTTTGACCAATGAATAAAGTGAACATACCACTCGATGCCTTTTCTTATGCTCTTTCCGAATATAATAATTGTTTTTGGCGCAAATTTACTTCACGCCACCCAAATATACCAGTTCAGGGTATATATTTGTACATTGGGATGGGGGTAGGGGTAAAATTCAAACTTACCTCTATAGTCAGAATTGCATCCTGAATCCAAATTTAACATTTCTTTGCGTCAGAAATGAACTTTACAAGCTCTCCCCCCTAATGAGTAATTATATAACATAGGGGCTGGGAGTAAAAAGAACTTACGCCAAAAGCAATTAGTATATTTGGAAAGAACATAAGAAAAGGCATCGAGTGGTATGTTTACTTTACTCATAGGTCAATAATATGAATTGCTCAATATTTACCAAAAAAGAAACAATAGAGAACCAAAAAGACATGTATACTAAAAAAAATTATCCTTTTCTGGGGATTCTTGAATTATGCGGGTCTGTCTTAGGTTTGATAAGATTTTTAAAGACTCAAAATTTCAGTTGGGGGAGGGAGCAAACTGTGCCCAGGTATTAAAATCATCCACATCCATTTCACTTGCTGAATTTTAAGTAGGACTGAGTTTAAAACATCTTTGTCTTTGCCAAGCTTTGCTTATGGACAAAGCTTGGCAGACATACTAAGTGCTTGTATTCTCAAATTTAAGCAAAACTGATTGTAGGCTAATCACCCCTTTTAACATTCCCGAGAGCTTATACAGTAAGCAAGTAATCAAACAGTTCGTGGTAACGAACTGTAAGTAAGGAGCGACCCGGCTCAATGGTAACCGAAACTCTAGAAAACGGGTTTTTGATACCAATAGATACATCAAAAGAATCAGATTTCATTGCTGATTTGAAATATATAATTTTTATCAAGTTTAGTGTTACCCATCGGAAGTTACGAACCTAAGAAAATTTGGCTGATTTTCAAAAATAGGAGGAAAGACCCCCTAGAAGTTATAGAACCTTAATGAAAATCGCACCATCATATTCAGCGTATCAGAGAACCCTACTATAGAGGTTTCAAGCTCCTATCTACAAAATGTGGAATTTTGCATTTTTTTGCCAGAAGAAAGATCACGGATGCGTGTTTATTTGTTTTTTTTTTTTTCTAGGGGTGATCGTATCGACCCAGTGGTTCTAGAAAATCACGAGAGGGCTCATTGGAACAGAAATTAAAAGTTCTAGTGCCCTTTTTAAGTGACCAAAAAAAATGGAGGGCAACTAGGCCCCCTCCCTCGCTAATTTTTTTCCCAAAGTCATCCGATCAAAATTTTGAGATCGCCATTTTGTTCAGCATGGTCCAAAATATGATAAATATGTCTTTTAGGATGACTTAATCCCCCGAAGTCCCCGGGGAGAGGGCTAAAAGTTATGAACTTTACCCAATGTTAACATATAGTATTGGTTATTGGGAAGTATACAGACGTTTTCAGGAGGGTTTTTTTCTAGTTGTGAGGGGGGGGGGGGTCGGGGGTTATGTTGGCGGATCGGTCCATGAAGGAATTGGTCATGGGGGAAGGGAAATTGCCATGAAGGGGGCGCCGGACTTGCCAGCGTTATTTATTGGTTATTGGGAAGTATACAGACATTTTCAGGAAGGATTTTTTTTCTGGAGGATGGGGCTGGAGGAAGGGGGTTACTCGGGAGAATCTTTTCGTGGAGGTAGTTTCTTTGGAGTAGGGGACATTTCTATGAAGGGGGCGCCGGATTTCCAAGCATTATTTAAAAAACGATCAGAAATTAAATTTTTAAAAAACAAGTTTTTTTCATCTGAAAATAAGAAGCAACATTAGAACTTAAAACGAACAGAAATTATAACGTATATGAGGGGGTTCTCCCCCAAGTCAATACCTCGCTCTTTACGCTAAAGTTTTTTTTAGTGCTTTCAAAATAGATATCTATTCTAACTAAACGACCTTTGTGATTCAGTGTTTTGTGAATTAAATTTTTTTTTAACTTTTAACGTAAAGAGCAAGTTATTGACTAAGGGGACAACCCCCTCATATACGTAATAATATATACGTAATAAAAAAAAACAATAAAAAACAAGCGATACGGCTCAATAGTGATCGAAACTTTTAAAAACGGAATTTTGATGTCAATAAATGTATCAAAAGAATGGGTTTATAATGCTGATTCTAAATATGTAAATTTTATTAAGTTTAGTATTACTCATCAAAGGCTACGAGCCTGAGAAAATTTACCCGATTTTGTAAAGAAGGGGGAAACATCCCCTACAAGTAAAAGAATTTTAATGAAAATCACACCGTCGGATTCAGCGTATCAGAAAACCCTATTACATAGGTTTCAAGCTCATATCTGCAAAAATCTGCAACTTTGTATTTTTTGCTAGAAGAAAAATATACGAATATAGAAGTTAGTTACGTAAGTTAATTTGTAAATTACGTCATAACCAAATTTAGAGACATCCATTTAGCAAAAGAAAAGTAAAATTTTATGCAAATTTTGTTTACTTATTCAATGACGGTGAGCCAAAATAAAAGTTGCATTAAGTAAAAAAGTAACAGAAATTAAATAAAAAAAAACAAGTTTTTTAAACTGAAAGTAAGGAGCAACATTAAAACAGAAAACTAACATAAATTAGCCCATAAAAGAAACGGTCTGTCCCCTCCTCAACGCATCATTCGATACGCAAAAATTTGACTTTGTCTCATAACTTTATTTTTTCAAACAATAAAAAACTTTAGTGTAAAGAGCGAGACGTTGAGGAGGGGACAGCCCCTTTCATATACGGAGTTATTTCTGTTCGTTTTAAGTTTTAATGTCGCTCCTTACTTTCAGTTTAAAAAACTTGTTTTTTTTATTTAATCTTGTACAAGAGACAAGAAGAAAAAAGGTGGCTAGTGTTTCTGTCCAAGCCTTTTTCCTTTTTTGCATACTTATTTCAGCCTTGGTTTTTACCACTATTAAAAGAAACAGGAAGCTTTTCAGCTGAAAGTAAGGAGCAACATAAAAACTTAAGACGAACAGAAATGACTACGTATTTGAAGAGGGTCACCCCCTCCCCGACACTTTGCTCTTCACGCTAAAGTTTTTTAGTACTTTTAAAAAAGCTTCTTATTGTTCTATTTAAACGACCCTTGTGTTTCAGGAGTATTTTTTAAAGAATTGGGACAAAATTCAAACCTTAGCGTAAAGAGTGAGCTGTTGAGGAGCAGGCAACCCCCTTCATATACGTTGTAATTTTTGTTCGGTTGAAGTTTTAATGTTGCTCCTAATTTTCAGTTAAGAAAATTTGTTTTTTTATTTAATTTCTGGTTGTTTTTTAAATGGTGCCAGGACTTAGGAAAAGACATAATCAGGTGGGACTATAGGACTGTAAAGTGTGTTATAAAGACATAATCGGATGTTTGGGAAACGTAAGGCGCCATCTTAGAACAAACTTTCACTAGAGCAGGGCTTAGATCAATCAGACATCAATGCTGCACTATGAAGACCTTCCCAAAAAATTACATGCTGTGTCTATAATTGAAGCCAGCTTGAAACTTACGTCGTGGGTCGTCTTGGAAGACATTCCCATTACAAAAATGGACCCTATAATCCAAGTCGTGAAAAGCGCTTTTGGAGACTCAGAACCTTATAAAAGCTTCAATCAGGGCAGAACTAAAACTAGTGGGATGATTAGACACGTCATTGCCCTTGTAGAAAGTGATTCGCTTTCTTGTGAACTGAAGAAAGTTCATATCTCTTTAATAGTTGACGAATCTGCCGATAAATCTTGGTAGAAGGTCTTGGTCCTTATACCAAAGTACAAAGACTCCAAAGATATATTGAGGAAGACTTTCTGGGTCTTTTGCAAGTAAGTGAGGGCAGTTCAGAAGGGCAAAAACGTCTAATACTTGGACATTTGGAAAGCCTAGGAATACCTTTGTAAAATTTGATGGTGATTACCTTTGACAATGCCAGTGTTAACGGTGGACATCAAAAAGGTCTTGGTGTACTGTTAAAAGAATATGTGCCAGATTTGCTTGTGATAGGCTGCACTAGCCATTCTCTTGCTCTCTGTTCTGCATACGCAGCTAAGAAGTAGCCAGATGGAATTGACATTTTTATTCGTGACGTAGTTGCATATTTGGCAAATAGCCCAAAAAGACGGGATAAACTAAAAATCTACCAAAATTTCTGTCGTGTGGAAAACCATAAGCTTTTGCAGACTTCAAGTACGCCGTGGCTCACCCTTGAACCTTCGGTTGAATGGATCTTTGCGCAGTGGAACCCACTCCTTTTATTCTTTACCAACCATGGAGAAGGTGACTCTGCTGGAGATAGAGGAGCCAAAGAAAAGGCTAATAAAATTTTTCTTTTATCCGTGATTCATCTGTGAAAGTTGTTTTGTATTTTCTTTCATTTGTCTTACAAAAGATCAATATACTAAACAAAAAGTTTCAAGCTGAGGGAACATGGATTCACAGGCTTTTGAAAACATCGCAAAAGATGTATTTGTTGTTCCTCAACTAATATGTCAAAAAGAAAGTAATAGGGCTGGTACAAGATCCATTTAAAATTTGGTTGAGTCCAGCTCATTTTCTTGTACTTGATTGTATAAAGTTGAGACCAAATGCACTGTGCCTCATGAGAAGCCTGCAAAACACTGGCCTATTGAGTGCTCAGCAGGTTCACTGCATCCAGATGAGCTGTCTGAATTTTTTTGGAGTTGTGCTCACAAATGAGCAAACAGATTGACTACGGTGACCTAACGTTGGAAAATCTCAAATGCTTAAGTCCAAATATTGCCTTATCTGGAGATGTGAACACTCTTTTGCCTCTTCTTCAACGGTTTCCGAATTTGCTCAGTGACACTGAGTCACAACGTGATAAAATGCAAATAGAAATACAATAAACGCGCAATTTTGTGTGTTGTTTTAAGGGATGATAAATCCGTTTTGTTTCTGCTTCCTTTTTTTTTTCGCTGTGCTAGGGTACGGTACTTGACTTGACTACAGTGAAGTCAGCTATAGTTCACGACAAGTTACTCGGACCTCTTATATTCCTTTCAAAACGTTTGAATAAAATGGCGACAAAACTTAAACTAAACATTGGATGCAGTTAACTACAGTTCAAGATCTAAGCAATCAACATAAACATCTGCAAATTTCATGCAGAGCATTACCTTTTAAGCTAAAAAATACTGATAATCATTATCTAACTTATTATTTAGAGGTTGATTTCCTAACTTTATTTAAGATACAATTGAAAAATTTAAAGATAATATGTTTGTCGATCGAAGGATAGCTGATACTTGTGTGTAAATGGCGTAAGAATGGTCAGAACAGTGAAAGGGGCTGCGCTAGCGGCGGTAGCCGCGCACGCGCAAATTTTTTGACTTGCACACGCTTTTAACAACTTATACTCTTTTTTGGCCTTGATTTGCACTCTTTTTTGACGTCGGCAGTTGGCAACCCTGTGCTGCGGACGACTTCAAACAGGACTATCTTTCAGGTTTGCAAATATATTAATGGAGTGAAAAAGAAAGGAGAGCAGTTCAAGTGCGTGTTTTTTTCCTGTGCTCTTTTATTGTGGAAGTGGACAGATGATAATTTTTTAAAGTTGTGGTATTATGGTGTGAGATGTGGTATTTAAAATATGGTTTTGTACGACCTTATTCGGCTTATAATAGTAATTATTGTTATTAATTTTTATTACACTGTGATGGAGAGCATCTTTCAGAAGGCGTTAATTCTGACCATTGCGCAAGACTAGAAAAAAAGGCGTTTGAAAGAGAAAAGAAGTTTTACGTCAAATTCGGTTATCCTTTAGTATTTTCCAGTAACTTGTAGGTATTTTAACTTCAAAAACTCATTTCAGCGCTCGGAGACTGCCAAGCTACAAGGTACTGTAGACTAGGTCCAATCTATATTTGGAATATGATACTTCCGTGGATTATTTGGGAAAATGCAATAAAATACCAGAGCTAGAAATAGGAAACAAAAACATCATTTTTCATAATTTTTCTGGATACATAATAAAAACCCAACTTAGACTATTATTGAGCATTTCCTTTTATCTGTATATCTATTATTAGTTAAGTGTTAAACTAAAAATATTTCTATCAAAAGTTATTTAAAAGTTTTTCATTGTGACCATTGAGGTCACTAAATTTAGGCTTAACTTTAGTGATTTAAGCTTAAATTAAGCTTAAGTTTATTTTACCAAGTTCCTCTATAGTTCTTAAAAGAACATAAAAGGAAAAATGGGTTTAAAACGAAACGAGGTCTTGGAAATATGGTATGGCAAAGTAAACTCTTTTTAAATTCAACGATAACCAAACATGATTGTACTGAAAAGAAATATGTATATTGTTAGGTAATGAAAACATAAGTGGTAATCTGGGAGGAGATAGGGGAGAACTGTATTCTGTGCAACAAATGGGACAATAAATAGAAAATATATCCAGAGCTAGAAATATGGAAACAAAAACATCATTTTTCATAATTTTTTTTTATACATAAAAAAACTTAACTCGGACTATTATTGAGCTTTCCCTTTTATCTGAATATCTATTATAAGTTTAAGTGTTAAATTGAAAATGTTTCTATAAAAAACTATTAAAAAGTTTATCATTTTGACCACGGATGTCACTAAATTTCGGCTTAATATTAGTGACTTAAACTTAAATTAAGCCTAAGTTCATTTTACCAAGCTCCTCTATGGTTCTTGAAAGAACACGAAAGGAAAAATGGGCTTAAAACGAAACGAGGTCATGGAAATATGGCATGGTTAAGTAAACTCTTTTTGAATTCAGCGATAACCAAACAAAATTATACTGAAAAGAAATATATATATTGTATATTGGTAAAGAAAATACATGTGGTGATCTGGCAGGAGACAGGGGACCGCTCTATTCTGTGAAACAAATTGAACAATAAATAGAAAATATATGAAAAAGGGTGGTTGTAACTTTGATCTTCTTGTCTTTGGGAATGGTGTTACTGGCAGAAAGAAAAATATAACTGGGATTCTCGCTTAATATCGGGAATCCCTTATCGTATAAGTACATATCGTAGATTATGTAAACATATCGTAAATATCAGATAATATCACAACAAAAAATTTGGCTAGAGATAGCGATTCCTATGAGCAATTCAATCTCATTTTTGACATATATATACCAGCAACGGTTTTCATTTTAAGTTGCTTTCAAAATTGACAATATAGCGGGCAATGCTTAAAACCTCGTCATTATCTCTTATAGCAGCTATTTGAGAAACTTAAGTCGCAAAAACTTCACAAACATAAAATCACCTTAGTAACAACATCAAGTAGACTTAATATTTTGTTGGATATATTTTGTTTGTTCAATTCCTTTTTACTGTCCTTTTAAAGCTTACTCTTCACCGTCAATTTAGCCACTAATCTCTTTTCATCCTCTGTCATAGCAGCTATTCATCTCAGTTATTTCTGTTGGCTTTTCGGTGCGTATTTAAAGCCTATGGCTATTAACATCACCAGCATTTTGGAAAACTCGCTTTTAGCAAAGCCAAAAGTAAATGATTTTCCTTCTTTGAAAGCTTTTTCCACATCGCTATCTTTTCTCTGGGTTATTTTTCTTTTGTCAGTGAATCTCGCTTGCTAATTCTTCACTGGAAACTTTTCATAAGGATAGAAAAAAAATTCAAAAAATCGTTTGCGGATAGCATGAATATATCAAGTTTTTGAGCAATGTGTTTTCGCAGGTACTTCAGCAGTGACAGGGTTCCAGTTTTTACGACAAAAATAGCAAGGATTTCTACGACACACATGGTTTTGACAACACCCATAGCCAGGATTACGAAAACACCCCTGGACTCCGACAACATCCCTGGATTTTGACAACACCCATAGAAAGAATTTTGCAACACCCATAGCAAGGATTCCTGCAAAACCCATAGCAAGGATTTCTGTAAGACACATAGCAGGAACTTCTGCAACACACATAGAAAGGTATTTAAATAGGTCCAGCCATATTTGGGTGCAAGTTGCATAAACTAAAGTAAAGAAACCTACAGATGTTGAAAAACAGGAATTTTGGAGCGATTGTCAATGACATATTTTTGTATATATACTGCTATTTGATGTGGTTAATCAAGAAAACTTTTCGCTCAAAATAAGTTTTTTAAAAAAAAAGTAAAGAACTACATTAAACCAAAAATGAACAAAATTAGAATCAAATAATCTACCAAGCATAAAACTACCACAAATCAGTATCAATAAATAAATGAAACCCAAAACAAACAGAGATTAAAATAAGTCAAACTTGAAACCCGCAGAAATTAATCTGTTTATGGTTCTAAACCCTATGCATTCTAAAAGCCAGAATATAATTTGTACTTTACTGAAGAAAATTCAAATGAATTTACCGAAAAAAATGTGCATTGTCATTTTAATATACATATGCTAATATTTATTCCTTAAAATCTTAATTAGTATTTGTTTTCTTAAAGTTATAAGTGAAAACATTGAAAAAAGAATTTTTTTCAGTAAAGTACAAATTATATTCTGGCTTATAGAAAGCATGGGCTTAGAACCCTACTCAAATTAATTTCTGCTCGTTTTGAGTTTGACTTATTTTAATCTCTGTTTGTTTTGGGTTTCATTCATTTATTGATACTGATTTGTGGTAGTTTTATGCTTGGTAGATTATTTGATTCTATTTTTGTTCATTTCTGTTTTAATGGAGTTATTTACTTTTTTTAAAAAACTTTTTTTATGCAAAAAGTTTCTTTTATTTAATTTATCTCTGTTTTGTATTTACATAGTATTTTTAATTGAAAAAGACTCAGCGTCTTCTAAAGTTAAGCAATTATACCTTCCATTAAAAACTTAAGTACACCCTGGGCATAACTTACAACCCTTGTCCCTAATCTTTGGGATTTGTTTCAACCCCAAAAACCTTGTTATATGATATTTAGACTATTTTGAATAGAATAGCTATCTCAAAATTTCTATTAGTTTTACGACAGCACTTTCTATATGACATTATATACCCCCAGGGCATATCTTACAGCTTTAGCCATGAGGACTGTTGGGGGTTGTCATACACAAAACCATAATTTCCGGACCCTTCAACTACGTTAAATAAAATTGCTATATCAAAATGTAGATCATAAGTGTTTCGGGAAATGATGGGTATGGGGGGGGGGCATTCACCCTCCGATCACTTTTGGCTATTAATAAGGTCACTAGCCTTCTGAATTCCCAATTGAAAAGTTATTTTTGAAGTTTATATGACAGCGCTGGCAAAGCCCTAATTTTTGAAACTTTCAACTAATTTGAACAAAATGTCTATCTCAAAATTTTTATTGGATGTGTTTGGTGAAATTGTAGGCTTAAGAGGGGCCTTAGTTTCCCTCCAATAACTTTCGACTTTTAAATAGGGCACTAGCGCTTTCAATTCCCAATCGAATGAGTCCTTTTTGAAGTTTCTACGACAACGTTTTCTATAAAACCTTATATGCCCCCGGGGAATAAATTACAACCCTTGCAAAGAGGGCTGTGGAGGGAGTGTCATTCTCAAAGACATAATTTACAGACTTTACAAGTACGTTGACAAAATGGCCGTCTCAAAATTTTTATTGTATGTTTTTGGGGAAATGGTGGGCGTCGGATGGGTGCTAGTTTTCCTCCAATCACTTTTGACTCTTAAAAATGGCACTAGCCCATCGAAGTTTTCGATGTTTCTATTACAACGCTCTATAAAAACCTTATATGCCCCCAGGGCATAACTTAAAACCCTTGCCCAGAGGTGTGTGGGGGGGAGGGGGCTATCATCCTCAAAGACATAACATCCAGAACTTTAAACTACGTTGAAAAAAATTTATATCTCAAAATTTTGTTTGGATGTGTTTGGGGAAATGGTGGGCGTGAGAGGGAGGCTAGTAGCGCTCCAATCAGTTTCAACTAGGCTATTAGAAGGGCACTTGCCCTTTCAATTTCTAATTGAATGAGCCTAATTTGAAGTTTTTACGACAAAATTTTCTATAAGAAACCTTATATGCCCCCAGGGCATAACTTACAAAATTAGCCCTAAGAGTTCTGGGGGAAGTGTCGTCTTTGAGGACTTTCGACTGTTATAAAGGGCCCTAGCCCTTTCAATTTCCAATCGAATGAGCCCTTTTTGAAGTCTCTACGAAAACGCTTTCTATAAAAACCTTATACGCCCCCAGGGCATAACTTACAACCCTTGCTCCGAGGGGTTTAGGGGGTTGGTCAACCTCAAAATTATAATTTCCAGAACTTACAATTGCGTTGAACAAAATGGATATCTCAAAATTTTAATTGAATGTGTTTGGGGAAATGGTGGGCGTGAGATGGGGGTTAGTTGCTCTCTGTGCACTTTCGACAATTAAAAAGGGCAACAGGCCTTTCAATTTCCAATCAAATAAGCCCTTTTTGAAGTTTCTGTGACAACACTTTCTATAAGAACCTTATATGCCCCCAGGGTATAACTTATAACCCTTGCCCTGAGGGCTCTGAGGGAGTTGTAATCCTAAAAGACCTAATTTCCAGAACTTTTAACTACGTTGAACAAAATGAATATCTCAAAATTTTGATTGCATGTGCTTGGGGAAATGGTGGACGTGAGAGGGGGTTAGTTGCCCTCCAATTATTTTCAACTACTAAAAAGTTCTTTAGCCCTTTCAACTTTCAATCGAATACGATCTTTCAATCTTTTACGACAGTGCTTTTTATAAAATCTCATATACCCCCAGGGCATAACTTACAGTCCTTGTCCTGAGGGCTGTGGGGGGTTTGTCATCCTCAAAGACATACTTTCCAGAACTTTCAACTACGTTGAAAAAATGGCTATCTCAAAATTTTTATTGTATGTTTTTGGGAAAATAATGGGCGTGATACGGGGGTTAGTTTCCCTCCAATCACTTTTGTCTATTAAAAAGGCCACTAGCCATTTCAATTTCCAATGGAATGAACCCTTTTTGAAGTTTCTACGACAATACTTTCTATAAGAACCTTATATGCCCCCAGGGCATAACTTACAGCCCTTGACCTAAGGACTGTGGGGGGGGTGTCATCCCCAAACCCCTACTTTACTTAATGTACTTGTACTTGTTGCGGGACCAGACGCGGACGCCTCATCCGGCATCTAGAAGACTACGAATGGTTGACTCCCATTTGTCGCGATCTTGTGCCAGCTCTTCAGCAAACCGGAGCCAGCAGCTCTCCCACTTTCTGCCAAACTTTCGAAATCCACCAATGGGGTTGAGGTCGTTTTTGGCAATTCTTCACCAATTCTTAAATTGGACGCCAGGTCGCCTGCGCCAATCTGGCAACGGGGCAGCTAGAAGCACTTGCTTTATGATGCAGTCATTGGGTCTTCTAAGGACATGACCAAGCCAACGCAGTCTTCTTTGTTTGACAATCAGTGCTGTGGGCTCGATGTTACAGCAGCGATGACGCACATCAAGATTTGAGATTCTGTCGGAGTATCGAATCCTTAGGATTTTTCGTAGACAGCGGTGGTCAAAGTCTTCCATATCATGGAGATGAAGCGTCTTCAGTGGCCAAGTTTCGACTGCATAGAATAGAATAGATCTAACAGCCATTTTATAGACAGTAATGTTTGTCTTCATCCTGATCTCCCGCCGGATCCACAAATGCCGGCGGAGTTGTGAGAAGATTGCTTTGACTTTGTTGATTCTGTTCTGTACGTCAAGGTCACAGCCTCCACGAGGGTCTATTATTGAGCCAAGATAGGTGAAGCTGTCAACTTTTTCTAATTCTTGTCCGTAAAGCACAAGCTAATAATCCAACCGTATATTTAGGTCCATGACTTTAGTTTTGGCCGTGTTGATTTTCATACCCGTGTTGATTTTCATTTTTGGCCGTGTTGGATTTTCAGTTTCTCCACGTTTAACTTCCTTTTTGGGAGTTGTCTCTTCCTCGCGCTCAACTTCAGGAGTATTTTCGCACCTACAAGCGTATGATCGCTTCCAGATTTTGACCCTGTGCACGCCCCTCTGTAAGCTCGGGAATCGATGACTGAGGAGCGCCAACGCCGACAGATCAATATATAGTCAATTTGGGCAGTTGTGGAGCCATCGTTTGAGTGCCAAGTTATTCTTTGAGAGGGCTTGTGTTGGAACATAGTGTTGGTGATGGTAAGGTTGTGAGATCTCACAAACTCGAGTAGTCTATCCCCATTGCAGCACTGGTTGACGTAAAGACCTAATTTCCAAAACTTTCAACTACGTTGAACAAAATGGCTATCTAAAAATTTTGATTTTAGGTGTTTGGGGAAAAGGTGTGCGTAAAAGGGGGGTTAGTTGCCCTCCAATAACTTTCGACTATTAAAAAGGGCACTAGCCATATCAATTTCCAATTGAATGAGCCCCTTTTGAAGTATAGCGACAACGCCTTCTATGAAAACCTTATATGACCCGAGGGCATAACTTATAGCCCTTGCCCTAAGGACTGGGGGGGCTGTCATCCTCAAAGACCTAAGTTTCAGAACTTTCAACTACGTTAAGCAGAACGGTTATCTCAAAATTTTGATTGGATGTGTTTGGGGAAAAGGTGGGTTTGAGAGGGGGTTAGTTGCCCTCCAATCACTTTCGACTATTAAAAATGACACTAGCCCTTTTAATTTCCAATCGAATGAGCCTTTATTAAGTTTCTACGACGTACATTCTATAAAAATCTTATATGCCCCCAGGACATAACTTCCAGCCCCTGCCCTGAGGGCTATGGGGGAGTATCCTCCTCAAAAACATAATTTCTGTCTGGAAATCAAATACGCTAAACAAAATGGCTATCTCGAAATTTTGATTGGAAGTTTTTGGCAAAATGGTGGGCATGGAAGGGGTGTTAGTTGCCTTCCAATCCCTTTTGACTATTTAAAAGGGCAAAAGCAACTCCAATTTCAAATCGAATGAGCCTTTTTCGATGTTTCTTTGACAGCTCCTTCGATACGAAGTGCCCTGGTCTAAGATCAAGAAACTAAAAAAAAGTAATACATTGTGCCAACATCGTTCTTTACTTAGTCAGTGCTATTGCGCTGACTTTGATAACAGTAACAATTTTGAAATAGCTTTAAAGATGAACAGACGAAGTGTAGGTGATACTTATTTCTCGGTAAGTCCTTTTGTAATTATATATATATATATATATATATATATATATATATATATATATATATATATATATATATATATATATATATATATATATATATATATATATATATATCATATATATATATATATATATATATATATATATATATATATATATATAGACTTACCTATTTAGTTTTGTATCATTTAAGAAAAAATCCAAATTTTTCATAGATCAATTTATATAAAATTTCCATGTAGGCCTATCCGAATATTTTTAGCAAGAAATTAAAATGTCAACTGAATAACTATATGTGAATTGCCTGGATTAACCTTTTTTAATGTAAAGTGTCAATCTGTATTTTCCATAGCATGCGTATCTAAGTAGTAAATGAGATGTAATTACCTTTAGATAAATCGTGTGTCTTAAGATCCCGATTTTTAAAAGACTATCCTTGCAAGTCAATATTTTTTTTGCTGTTATAAAATGTATTTATGAGATATAAGACAAGACCTAACTTCATCAGGGTTAAAAACAGATGGCTGGTATTTATGCAAAGCGGATTCTAGAGAGGAAACTATATCTGCCACGGGAGCTTGTTTCGGTAGAAAAGAGAATTTTAGACCTTTATCCAGTGTTTCGATTTCCTTTGGTTTAGATATTCTAGAAGAGAATATCAGCAGCGTGGAGCGGGTCCAGCAGTAGTGGAGAATAGCAGTAGCGGGTCCAGGTTTGAATCTGATCCTGTCACCGCCAAAGGTTTTCGCTGGTAACAGTGTCGACTTTTTTCCAGTTATTTCTTTGAGGGTTCTATACAGTCTTCTCGTTTCATTATTTCTGGCTGCTTTTACATCTCTAAAGCAACCTCATCCTAAAATTGTTGGCGGTCTTGACGTAAGCTTTTTTTAACCTGTTTACGTAGCGACTTTTTTTTTACTGCAATTGATGCGTTTGATGCCTGTCGCCTAGCCTCGATTAACTTTGGCCGAGCTTGCGAACTGGTTCTGTAACTTCTGGCAAAAGTCTTCTTTCACTGTTTTGATTTTCAGTTTCTCCACGTTTAACTTCCATTTCGGGTGTTGTCTGTTCCTTCAATAGTATTTTCGCACTTACAAGCGTATGATCCCTTCCAGATTTAGACCCTGTGCACGCCCCTCTCTAAGCTCGAGAATCGATGACTGAGGAGCGCCAACGCTGACGGATCGATATATGGTCTATTTGGGCAGTTGTGGAGCCATCGTTTGAGCGCCAAGTTATTCTTTGAAGGGACTTGTGTTGGAACATAGTGTTGGTGATGGTAAGGTTGTGAGATCTCGTAAACTGGAGTAGTCTATCCCCATTCCAGCACTGGTGGACGTAAAGACATAATTTTCTAAACTTTCAACTACGTTGAATAAAATGAGTATCTAAAAAGTTTGATTGTAGGTGTTTGGGGAAAATGTGGGCGTGAAAGGGGGGTTTTTGCCCTCCAATCACTTTTGACTAATTAAAAAGGGCACTAGACGTATCAATTTCCAATTGAATGAGCCCCTTTTGAAGTTTTTATGACAACGCTTTCTATGAAACCCTTATATGACCCGAAGGCATAGCTTATAACACTTGCCCTAAGGACTGGGGGGTTGTCATCCTTAATGACCTAATTTTCAGAACTTTCAACTACGTTAAGCAGAATGGTAATCTCAATATTTCTATTGGATGTGTTTGGGGAATAGGTAGGCTTGAGATGGGGTTAGTTGCCCTCCAATCACTTTCCACTATTAAAAAGGACACTAGCCTTTTGAATTTCCAATCGAATGAGCCTTTTTTAAGTTTCTACGACGTAGTTTCTATAAAAATCTTATATGCCCCCAGGGCATAACCTACAACCCTTGCCCTGAGGGCTATGGGGGAGTGTCCTCCTCAAAAACATAATTTCTATCTGGAAATCAAATACGCTAAACAAAATAGCTATCTCAAAAGTTTGATTTGATGTTTTTGGGAAAATGGTGGGCGTGGAAAGGGTGTTAGTTGCTTTCTAATCTCTTCAAACTATCTAAAAGGGCAAAAGTCACTCCAATTTCAAAACGAATGAGCCCTTTTCGATGTTTCTGTGACAACTCCTTCGATACGAAGTACCCTGGTCTTTATCATATATATATATATATATATATATATATATATATATATATATATATATATATATATATATATATATATATATATAATATATATATATATATTTATATATATATATATATATATATATATATATATATATATATAAATTTCCTTTGGTTCAAATATTCCTTTGGTTTCCTTTGGTTCAAATATTCTAGAATATAGGTTAAGACTAGCGGGTCCAGGATTGAATCTGATCCTATCACCCTCATCAGAATTCCATTATAGTCTGTTTACAGGGCCCGAAGAAATTGAACACGAGGGGGGTTTAAGTGTGGGGGTGAGTCAGGATAGTGTAGACTTCCCCGACATTCATTTAGACAGTTTTATGAGGGATTTCGGCCTTAGCAGTGACTTTTTGGATAATGTATTTAAGCAGTTACCAGTAAGCGAGGTCGAGAGGGTGCTAGAAGACACAATACCCGCCCCTCACAGAGATTTAGGGGGACGAAGTGGTGCTGCCTCACCACAGAAGAGGAACTAACAAATAAAAAGGGTGTAATATATTCCGTAAGGGCACCGTCCACTGAATAAATGATACACTGGGTATGGTTTCTCTACGAACCTGCCAAAGATCCTGAGTCAATTGGATATTTCTTTCCTATCCCCCATATTATTCGGTTGTTAAGTGAGGGTATGAATCGGGATGGGACCTTCTATTACGGTCCAATATGTCTATCGAGATTTCGTAGCGAATTAAAATTAAAAAATAATTTGAAAACTGTAAGGGTCATGGGTCTGTGGAAACAGTTTCAGGGGACAATGCAACCATGGGGTTCGAAAACTTTCAGAACACGCGGTTGCAGAGCAACAAGGTGTCATTGGACATTGATGCTGCACTCACGAATGTGTCCGATTCGTCAAATTTGAATCGTGTGAAAAACATGAAGCCATTGCAATCTCTTTTGCGCATGCACGAGGAGATTCAAGTAATACCATGCAATTTGTAGATTTTGTTTAGATGTGGGAGGAGAGGAGTGCGTTGGAACAGCTATGGCTGCACTTGTTAAAACAGCAAATAAGGCAACTTCACGGCTGTGCCATACGCATTATCCAATGAGTCTATCACCAGAAGACGAGTTGGCTATTAAAAATCTAGACATTTGTTGGGTTTGTAAAAAAAGAATTACAGAGAGGGATGCCGAAGCCCGGAATCACGATCATTTATGGCAAAAAATTTCATCAAGGGGAAGTAACTTTCCGGGGCATTGCGCATAAATCGTTTTATGTAAATGTTAGATACCGATACTTTTTACCGGTTTACAGGCATAATTCTAACAACGATTTGAAATTCATATTACCAGTGTTGGCACGATTGCAGAAAGCTGAAGTTGTTGATTGCGCATGGGTAGGTGGTTCTTTTTCTTATAACATCATACCGAAATCTTCTGAAAAGTTGCTAGTCTCAGAATATAAATGGCAAGCAATTGATAATGGTAAAGTGTTATTGAATAAAATCTGTTTCCTTGGTTGCTATAGTTTCCCCAAATCTCTAAGTCAATTGATTAAAGTACAGAAAAGCGATTATTTTAATAGTTTACCCCTCCTTAAACAGCACTTTCAGGATAAGGAACTGTATGAATTATTAAAGTGTAAGGCCAATTACCATGTACGAGTACTACAGCTCCGCCTCGAGGCTATGTGAGGAAAAATTGCTGCCCATCGCAGATTTTCATGATTCACTTGGCGATCATCAATGCACCACTACAGAATATGAATTTTCCAGGAGGGTTTGGACAAAGGGAGGGTGTTAATATGGGTGGGATCATTGTAAAATATACCTGGCAAGTGATGTTTTGACGTTGTTTGATATTGTCTGTAAAAATACGGACAAAATTCATGAGGAGTTTGGGTTGGATTTGGGGTATTATTTTTCTACTCCTCATCTGGTAATGGGTTTAATACTTAAAATTAGTGAAGCTAAAATACGTCTGATTGCCGATGTGGATCAGCACCTGATTGTAGAGATCCATGAGGGGAGGGTATGTTTTCCACGGGCATCGTATCCTTGAAACTGACCCGACTGGACAACGCACAGATGAAAAGTCAGGCACTGCTTTCTTGGATATGAATTCCCTTTATCCGTCGGCAATATCTCACTTTTATTTGCCGTGTGGGAATTACCAATGAATTGACGAATCTTCTGCTCTATATTTCTCGAGCATTCACATTACTGAGGAGAATTGGCCAGAAGGATGGTTTTTCAAAATTGACGGTGAAATACCTCTGGAACTTCTTGACTCAGTAAAAGACTTTGTTTTTCCCTCCATTAATAGACCGGTGCTTAGGGAATCTTTGAGTCCCAACAACTTATCGTTAATAGAGAATATGGGTATTCATTGGACACCTTCAAACCGGTGCCTAGGGTCTCTTTGAGTCTCTACAATTTATCATTAGTAGAGAATATGGGAATGCATTGGACACCTTCAAAACAAAAGCTTATTGCAGGTCTTGAGCCGAAACAGAATATTTTTTTACACCAATTTCTTTTGCAGTGGATGCTGGCCAGTAGTTTCAATGTCACAAAGATTCATAGAGCGCTCCAGTTCAATAAAAAAACCTTATATGTAGACATTTGTTCACACTTTTGTCAACAAAACGCTCTCAAGCAAAAGCAAAAGTCAAAAAAGAAATCTTGAAACTCATTTTAAATTTGGCCTTCGGTAAAATATGCGCAAGAGGAGTCGTTTTTTAATTTCAAACGACCCAAAAGAAAGTGCCCCAATCAATTCGGATCTGAACTTAACAATATTCTATATGGTATACTCCAATATTGTCCTTTTGCATAGAAAAAACTTCAGTTTTAAATAAAAATATTGCCGCTGGCAGTACCATTTTAGAAATTTCGAAAAAAACTCATGTTGGAGTTTTATTACAATGTGTGTAAGCACCAATGGCCCTGGATGGGACAAGTTCAGATGTATAATGGAGACACCGATTCACTCCTGTTGAAAGTTAAAACAGATAATCTGTTACATGATTTGGAAAATGCTGAATACATCAGCTCTCGGATGGATTATGCCATCTGGGATGAGCCCCTCTATCCGGAGCTGGTGAAGCGCCAGGCCCCAAATAAGTTGCTTAAATTAAAATCGGTGACGGGGAGTGACTTAGTATCCCATATTGTCTTTCCGGGTCCGAAGGTGTACCGTGTGGAAACGCACAATGAGGTTACCAAAAAACTCTGCAAGGGGGTGTTGCCATACTCTGTAAAGAAAAATTTCACCAAGAGTGTTTATATGAACTGTATGGAAAATAATTTAGTTCCAAGAGCGAGTGTCATGGCCATTCACTCTTTAAAATATAAAAACTATACAGTTCGGGTTGAAAAAAATGCCAAGTCCACCATGGACAAAGTCTATGTACTCAAGAGCGGTGTGAATGTACTACCACATGGCCACTACCTGACTTAAGATCGAGTTGAATGTGTAGATTTTAGAAAGTAACTCAGTCTAGAGAAAGATATATAGTCGAGGGAAGGAGAGGAGGCCGTCTGTGGTGGGAGGAGTGCCGTTTTTTCCTTCGCCAGCTCAGCACTGCCCTTTTTCTATCTAGTCGTTTTTTTCCAGTGTTTTATATTTATAATTTTTTGTTGCGCAACGCGGGAATTTTTACTGTTTATTTTTATATACGTTGTGTAAAGTGTTTATTTATTTATTTATTTATTTATTGTTAGCCCGCCCACGAGCATCCATGCGCTAAGGCCACCGGCCCGGTCGTCTCGTTCGCTGGCCGCCAAGGGTGGCTACCCAGGCGCTGCTTTCGCTAGCCGCTGCGGAAGGCACCACCCCTACCATGATAGAGTGCTTATTTAATGTTTATTGTAAAAATATTCAAGTGTTAAAACACCATTCAGATCTCTTCTTTGCAGACTTTCATGTTCAGCAAAACAACACTATTGATGAAAATAATTCAAAACCGTGATAAAATGTTTTAGAGAATCCAAAAAATATATATTATTGCCATAGTGTATGGCAAGAATCTTATGACAGTATAAAGAAGATTGATCCAAGCATAAAATCCATACAAGGACTTGACGTGTTTACTAGTATTGCGCGAAACTCATGGTTGACTATTGAAGATTTAGCTGAATCTACTTAAAATGGTCGCAGGAAATGTTATAATTATTCACGGTCCGGTCAAATCACGAAAGAATTTCTGTAACTGTTGTGGCCCATAACCTTTTTCATCAGAGTAAATAAATGAGAACACTTGCTTTAAATTGTACATATTATGTTATCTATAGACTTGTTCGTGATTTAAGTTGTCTTATAACTCTAAACAAACTAATCTACCCTGGTGAACTCAAATTTTTACTTTCCGCGTACAATCAAGCTACTAATAAAACCTATGGTTACGTTTTATTGGACCTAAATCAAAACACACTCGAAGAGGTGCGTGTAGTCACTGATATTTTCGATAATGAAATTACTGTATATCTACCGGTGAACAGTAAAAAAGGTCATTAGTCGCTATCATGACGTTGAAAAGGCTACATGAACATCAACATTTATTTTCCATGCTAGTCAATTCAAAACCGTCGCATAGGAAAGCAATGCTCAAACTTGGCATTGACGAGGAATTGATCAATCTCTTGTCGAAACTTTGTTTAAGTTTAACTAAAGGTAATGTTCAACTGTCAGATGGTGTTAGATGACTGACAAGGCAACATCGGTCACTTGTACGTGCTCTAGCTTGTAAAAAGAAAGCAAATTGTAAAGGAAAACGTCTTGTTCAAGCGGGTGGTAATTTCTTTTCATTGTTACTATCGATAATCGCCGGACTTGTAAACACTATTCTCTAGAAATGGCTAAACCCTATAAATTGATGCCAATTGAACTTGCTGTTTCACCCAAAGAGCACTTTGAAGATAATCTTTATAAACTCATTAACAATGAAACGGTTGCCGATGATGAAAAATTAATTTTACTTCAAAATGCCCTTCGAGGTGTCAACAAACATAAATTTTATTGTGAAAAACCACTCAAAGTAAATGCCACTGATCAACCTTCTGAAATTAGTGAAAGTTTTGAAACTTTTAGATCACCGAAAAAAGAAGATTTATTAACAAGTGTTGTAGACGTGTTGCCTCCAACCTATCGTGAACAAAGTAAAAGACTCTTCATGTATCTCGCTGAAAACAAACAAATTGACGAGAAAAAGAATGAAGTTATAATCCAGGGCAAGAGTTACAATTTAATTGATTCGCTATCGGATCTGATTGCAAATCATAAAAAGATTGAATCCATTGATAGTCATCTATATAATATTTTAAAGTCGTCAAATTTTCCCAAAAGTCTTATTAGCAAATTCTTATAAGCAAATTCTAAAGAAATTAAAAGAACATAGTCCATCAACAACAAGATTAAAGCTATAAGAGGATGGTTTTAAATCTTTCCTCGAAAATTCTAGTACACCTAGTA
>NC_142798.1:22920429-23010116 GCF_049724085.1 Artemia sp. Qi Xiang Cuo | reverse complement strand
TTTGGGATGGGTTAATTGCTATTTTTGACTTTTCTGAGCTGGATTTCTTAGCCTTTCATAGGTGTGTGTTGTCTGAAACTTATGATTTGGGATATGTAATTTGACTATTTCCGAGCTTTTCATAAGCCAGATTTCTTAGTCTTTCGTAGGTGTGTGGTGTCTGAAACCTATGATTTGGGATGTGATGGGTTGCTATTTTTTGACTTTTCTGAGCTGGATTTCTTAGCCATTTGGTAGGTGTGTGTTGACTGAAACCTATGATTTGGGATGGTTAATTTGCTATTTTTGACTTTTCTGAGCTAGATTTCTTAGCCTTTCATAGGTGTGTGCTTTCAGAAAATTATGATTTGGGAGGTGTAGTTTGCTATTTTGGACTTTTCAGAGCTAGGATTTCTTAGTCACTCGTAGGTGATGTGTTGTCTGAAACTTATGATTTGGGATATGTAAATTACTATGTTCGGGCTTTTCTGAGTTGGATTTCTTAGTCTTTCATAGGTGTGTGGTGTCTGAAACCTATGATTTGGGATGAGTGGTTTGCTTTTTGAACTTTTCTGAGCTGGATTTCTGAGCCTCTCGTAGGTGTGTGTTGTCTGAAACTTATGATTTGGGATGAGTGGTTTGCTTTTTGGACTTTTCTGAGCTGGATTTCTGAGCCTTTCATAGGTATGTGTTGTCAGAAAATTATGATTTGGGATGTGTAGTTTGCTATTTCAGGCTTTTCTGAGATAACGATTCTGAGTATTTTCTAGGTGAATGTTGTCTGAAACCAATAGTTTGAGATCAGTAGTGTAGTATTTTTGAGTTTTCTAAGCTAGATTTCTTATCCTTTTATATGTGTGTCCTTTCAGAAAATTATGATTTGGGAGGTGTAGTTTGCTTTTTGGACTTTCAAGAGCTAGGATTCTTAGTCACTCGTAGGTGAATGTTGTCTGAAACTTATGATTTGGGATATGTAAATTACTATTTCGGGCTTTTCTGAGTTGGATTTCTTAGTCTTTCATTGGTGTGTGGTGTCTGAAATCTATGATTTGGGATGAGTGGTTTGCTTTTTGAACTTTTCTGAGCTGGTTTTCTGAGGCCTCTCATAGGTGTGTGTTGTCTGAAGCCTATGATTCGGGATGTGTAGTTTGCTATTTCTGACTTTTCTGAGCTAAGGTTTCTTAGCCTTTCATAGGTGTGTGTTGTCAGAAAATTATGATTTGGGATGTGTAGTTGGCTATTTCAGGCTTTTCTGAGCTAAGGTTTCCTAGTATTTCGTAGGTGAATGTTGTCTGAAACCAATAGTTTGGGATGAGTAGTTTTCTATTTCGGGCTTTTCTGAGTTGGATTTCTTAGTCTTTTATAAGTGTGTGTTGTCTGAAACCTATGATTTGGGATGTGTGGGTTGCTATTTTTTGACCTTTCAGAGCTGGATTTCTTAGCCGTTCATAGGTGAGTGCTGTCTGAAACTTATGATTTGTGATGGTTAATTTGCTATTTCCAGATTTTATTAGCTAGGTTTCTTAGCCTTTTATAGGTATGTGTTGTCAGAACATTATGACTTTGGATGTGTAGTTTGCTATTTGGACTTTTCAGAGCTAGGATTCTTAGTCCATCATAGGTGTTTGTTGTCTCAAACCAATAGTTTGGGATGAGTAATTTACTGTTTCAGGCTTTTCTGAGCTAGATTTCTTAGCCTTTCATTGGTGTGTGCTTTCAGAAAATTATGATTTCGGATATGTAAATTACTATTTCGGGCTTTCCTGAGTTGGACACTTCTAAATTTTTCCGTAGACGATAGGAAAAGTTATACTATGATTGTGATTATTTTCCATGACGATAAAAAGTTTCACTTTAATTCTAAATTTTCTTAAATTCAATTCCGACCTTTCTCAAAGAGATGAACAGTTCTTTATTTCACAAAGACATAAGGAAATTTAAAGTTCAATTCTAATTTTTCGGTGGGAGATAGAAAAAGTAATACCATACTTGTGAATATTTTCACGGAAGATAAAAAGTTCTAGTTCAATTTAAATTTTCTCAACGAAGTCAAGGAAAGTTCAAGTTCTCTTCTGAACTTTACCAAAGAACACACTTCAATTCTAATTTCTCCAGAGAAAATAAAAATCTTCCATATAAGTTCTTTATTTCACAAAGGCATAAAGAATCTTAAAGTTCAATTCTAAATTTTTCGGTGGGAGATAGAAAATTAATACCATACTTGTGATTATTTTCATGGTAGATAAAAAGTTGTAGTTCAATTTAAAATTTTCTCAATGAAGTGAAGAAAAGTTCAAGTTCTCTACTGAATTTTACCAAAGAACACAATTCAATTCTAATTTCTACAGAGAAAATAAAAATCTTCCATTTCAGTTCTTTATTCGACAAAAGACATAGGGAAATTTATAGTTCATTTCGAAATTTGTAGATGGAAGATAGAAAAAGTAATACAATACTTCTGAATATTTTGCCGGACGATAAAAAGTTCTAGTTCAATTTTAAATTTTCTCAACGAAGTGAAAAATAGTTCAAGTTCTCTTCTGAACTTTACCAAAGAACACACTTCAATTCTAATTTCTCCAGAGAAAATAAAAATCTTCCACTCCATTTTTAATTTCCCCAAAGAAATAAAGAAATTTAAAGTTATATTCTAAATTTTTAGATGGAAGATAGAAGAAGTAATACTATGACTACGATTGTTTTCCATGAAGATCAAAAGTTTCCCTTTATTTATAATTTTTCTTAAATTCAGTTCTAATTTTAGATGAAATATTTAAAGTTCTTTTCCAAATTTTTCATAGAAGACAGAAAAAGCCATACATTGATTTTGAATATTCAACATGAAAATAAGGGACTCCACTTTAATTCTGAGTTTTTTTGAAGAAATAAAAATTGTTCAAGTTCTCTTCTGAATTTTCTTAAAGAATAGAAAAAATTAACTCAATTCTGAATTTTACCAATGAAAATGAAAGTTCTTAATCAGTTCATAATTTCTCAAAGACATTAAAATTTAAAGTCGAGTTCTAAATTTTTCTATAGGAGATGGGAAAAGTTATACTATGATTGTGATTATTTTCCGGTGAAGATAAAAAGTTTCACTTTAATTCTAATTTTCTTAAGTTAACTACCGATTTTTTGCATAGAGATGAAAAATTTAAAATTCTGTTCCAAATTTTTCATAGAAGATAGAAAAAATTATACATTGATTTGAATTTTCGACATGAAGATAAGGATCATCAATTTAATTCTGAGTTTTCTCGAAGAAGTTCAAAATGTTCAAGTTCTCATCTGAATTTTCTTAAAGAAGTGAAAAAACTTAGCTCAATTCTGAATTTTACCAATGAAAATGAAAAAAAGCTTCCACTTCATTTTTTAATTCCACACACAATTAAGAAATTCAAAGTTCACTTATAATTTTTTAAATAAAATAAAGACTCAACTTCATTTCTGGATTTATTCTCAAATAGATGAAAAATATAAAGTTATTTTTTAATTTTAAATTAAATTAAGAACCTTTGTCTTATGGATTTACCAATCAAATTTTTTAATTAGAAAATGAATGACTCGTTCTATTATTAAAGACAATCGTTCAAACTCGTTCATCTAACCTTCAAAACAATAGGTTAGGTTAGATATAAATAAATATTAATAAGTAAATAGAAACATTTCTACATGTTTAAGTTAGGTTAGGTTAACTTATCATGAGTGCTCGAGAAGAGAACTTGAACTTTTCTTCACTTTGTTGAGAAAATTTTAAATTGAACTAGAACTTTTTGCATTCCGGGAAAATATTCACAAGTATGGTATTACTTTTTCTATCTTCCACCGAAAAATTTAGAATTGAACTTTAAATTTATTTATGTCTTTTGTGGTATAGAGAACTGAAGTGGGAGATTTTTATTTTCCCTTTAGAAATTATAATTGAAGTGTCTTAATTTTTAAAATGCAGTAAAGAAACTGAACTTTTCTTCACATCATTGAGCAACTTTAAACTTGAACTAGAAATTTGTATCGGATGGGACAATGATCACAAGTCCGAGACAAATTTTTCGTTCCTCCATCGGAAGATTTAGACTTGAAAGTTAAAATTATTTATGTCTTTGTGAAATAAAGAAGTGAAGTGGAAGATTTTTGTTATCTCTGGAGAAATTAGAATTGAAGTGTGTTCTTTGGTAAAGTTCAGAAGAGAACTTGAACTTTCCTTGACTTCGTTGAGAAAATTTAAATTGAACTAGAACTTTTTATCTTCCGTGAAAATATTCACAAGTATTGTATTACTTTTTCTATCTCCCATTGAAAAATTTGAATTGAACTTTAAATTTCTTTATGTCTTTGTGAAATAAAGAACTGTTCATCTCTTTGAGAAAGGTCGGACTTGAATTTAAGAAAATTTAGAATTAAAGTGAAACTTTTTATCTTCATGGAAAATAATCACAATCATAGTATAACTTTTCCTATCTTCTACGGAAAAATTTAGAAGTGTCCAACTCTGAAAATTCCGAAATAGTAATTTACATATCCCAAATCATAATTTTCTGAAGGCACAGACCAATGAAAGGCTAAGAAATTTAGCTCAGAAAAGCCTGAAATAGCAAACTACTCATCCCAAACTATTGGTTTCAGACAACAAACACCTATGATGGACTAAGAATCCTAGCTCTGAAAAGTCCAAATGGCAAACTACACATCCCAAATCTTAATTTTCTGACAACACAAACTTATAAAAGGTTAAGAAACCTTGCTAATAAAATCTAGAAATAATAAATTAACCATCCCAAATCATAAGTTTCAGACAGCACTCACCTATGAACGGCTAAGAAATCCAGCTCTGAAAGGTCAAAAAATAGCAACCCACACATCCCAAATCATAGGTTTCAGACAACACACACCTATTAAAGACTAAGAAATCCAACTTAGAAAAGCCAGAAATAGCATACTACTCATCCCAAACTATAGGCTTCAGACAGCATTCACCTACGAAATACTAGGAAACGTTAGCTCAGAAAGGCCTGAAATAGCAAACTATACATCCCAAATCATAATTTTCTGACAACACATACCTATGAAAGGCTAAAAAACCTTAGCTCAGAAAAGTCAGAAATAGCAAACTACACATCCCAAATCATAGGTTTCAGTCAACACACACCTATGAAAGGCTCAGAAAACCAGCTCAGTAAAGTCCAAAAAGCAAACCACTCATCCCAAATCATAGGTTTCAGACACCAAACACCTATGAAAGACTAAGAAATCCAACTCAGAAAAACCCGAAATATTAATTTACATATCCCAAATCATAAGTTTCAGACAACATTCACCTACGAGTGACTAAGAATCCTAGCTCTGAAAAGTCCAAAAAGCAAACTACACCTCCCAAATCATAATTTTCTGAAAGGACACACCTATAAAAGGCTAAGAAATCTAGCTTAGAAAAGTCAAAAATAGCAAACTACTCATCCCAAACTAAGGGTTTCAGACAACATTCACCTACGAAATACTAGGAAAAGTTAGCTCAGAAAAGCCTTAAATATCAAACTATACATTCCAAATCATAATTTTCTGACAACACATAACTAGGAAAGGCTAAAAAACCTAGCTCAGAAAAGTCAAAAATAGCAAACTACACATCCCAAATCATAGGTTTCAGTCAACACACACCTACGAAAGGCTCAGAAATCCAGCTCAGAAAAGTTCAAAAAGCAAACCACTCATCCCAAATCATAGGTTTCAGACACCACACACCTATGAAAGACTAAGAAATCCAACTCAGAAAAGCCCGAAATAGTAATTTACATATCCCAAATCATAAGTTTCAGACAACATTCACCTACGAGTGACTAAGAATCCTAGCTCTGAAAAGTCCAAAAAGCAAACTAAACCTCCCAAATCATAATTTTCTGAAAGCACACACCTATAAAAGGCTATGAAATCTAGCTCAGAAAAGTCAAAAATAGCAAATTAACCATCCCAAATCATAGGTTCCAGTCAATACACACCTACCAAAGGCTAAAAAATCCAGCTCAGAAAAGTAAAAAAATAGCAACCCGCACATCCCTAATCATAGGTTTCAGACACCACACACCTACGAAAGACTAAGAAATCTGGTTATGAAAAGTCGGAAATATCAAATTACATATCCCATATCATAAGTTTCAGTCAACACACACCTATGAAAGGCTAAGAAACCTAGCTCAGAAAAGTCAAAAATAGCAAATTAACCATCCCAAATCATAGGTTTCAGACAACACCCGGGGGCCTTTGGGGCCGGGGGGTTACTTCGGGGTTGGGGTAGTGGCGGTCGGGGTCCTACCTAACCTAACCTGAAAGTGTGATTTCAGAGAAATTCTTTAAGCGTTTAGGGTTAACTTACCTTTTTTAGTGATGATCATTTAGGGTTCTCCTATGTGCTGAACCTGAAAGTGTGATTTCAGAGAAATTCTTTAAGCGGTTAGGATTAACTTAAGTTTTTTAAGGGTGAGCATAAAGGTTTCTCCCACATGATGAACCTGAAAGAATGTTCCCTGGCGTGTTGGATCTGAAAGTGTAATTTCAGGAAAATTCTTTAACCTTTTAGTGTTAACTTACCTTTTTAGGTGTGACTATTTAGGGTTCTCCAACATGCTGAACTTGAAAGTGTGTTCCCTGACATGTTGAATCTGAAAGTATAATTTTCATGGCGATGGACTATTCTAAAGAATAAAAACGGTTGAGGCTTAAGATATTTATTGCTTAAACATAATTAAAAACATTTGAAAAAAATAATGACATATTTAAAAAAAAAGAAGCTTAATCCATTTGATATGAGGAGGAGCAAGTTTAGGACTTTGGATATCTGATGCATTTTTTCCATGTCAGGTATCTTTTCTGGTATCCATTGAGCGAAATATCTAACTTCATCTTCTGGGTCATGGACTGAATGCAGGTATTTCTCACATTTGAAGTCTTCTAAATTGAATAATGCTATGTTTTTATCACATGTTTCTAGTAAGAGTGTATTAGTTGGCACGTTTCCCTTAACATCAACAGCTTGCACACCGAAAAAACTGCATATTTCCTGAATTTCCTCTTGTACGTGTTTTATTTCATAGCCATTTTCATTATGTGGTCGTATGGTTTTAGCGTAAAAGCCATTTCGACTTATAAAATTTAGTGTTGGACTCCATCTGTTTTTCTTGTACTTATACATATTGTATCTGATGTTCCATTTAAAGCAATGAATTTCACGTCGTTGATTGTCTAGGAGTAAGAAAGCTGCTCCGAAAATAATGCCAGCTGAAGAATATTTCAGTCCAATATATTCTGTGTCAATCACACCAAACATTATTATATCTGAAAAAAAGTGCTTAAATTAAATAAATATGTAATGTTTCTGAAACTCTAACAAATACAGCTCACTTTCATAGAATAAACTGAGAAGAAGGGAGTGTGTTCAAAGATCCCAACTTGAAAACTGTGAAAATGATTGGCAAATAAGTAACGTTTTACATTTCAGCACCCGCTCCTCTGAGTAAATATTTGGATGGGTCAATTTTCTGAGGAATAACTCAAAGCATTGTTATAGGAACATTCAGTTTGAATACGTAAAAAGAGATTGAAGCAGGGTGTAGTAGCTTCTATCACATTTAGAAGTGCCATGGATCAATCACCATGTGGAAATTTGCCGTATGTAAAGAGAAATCTTTGTCGAAAGCAACCTAAACTCTGAAAATAATAGTTTGATTATAATAGATTCAAATTTTCTCAAAAATAACTCAAAGCATTATTATACGAACGTTCAGTTTTTTATTCAAGCACATGCAAGATCAATAACGAATATATCTTACTACCTTTTATTCAAATGCTATAGTTAAAATCGCTAAAATGTCAAAGAGAAATGGTTCGAACAACGAAGTAGAAAACAATTATGATAAAAACAATCTTTCATTTCTATTTTGTCACTAATAAAAGCGCTAACCCCCTCCCCAACAAAAATCCTGGATTCACGCCCCACCTCTCCCCTAAATTTAGGAAAATTAACCCACCCTAGGTCTATCGCTAATTTGCAGACAAAATTAGCTTGCCGCTATTTTCAGACAAACACTGAATTACGGAAAAGCACTGAAAACCTCGATTGCCTTTCTTTCTAGCCTTGCACAGTTTGTTTTCATTTTACACTGATGGCGGTAGAATTGAGACATTGCCCCCTCCCTTTTACATAATGTACTTACACCAAAGCTATTAAAAGTGAGTCGTTGCCCCCTCTCCTCCCTTTTACATAATTTACTTACAACGAAGCTGTTAGAAGTGAGGCGTTGCCCCCTCTTCTCCCTTTTACATAATGTCCTAAATATATTGTTAGACCTTAATTTGAAAATAATCCATTTCACTCCCCCAAAATAGAGCGTTACGTTTGTGCTTAATTATTGCAATCTCTTTTTGTCTGAAACTGTTTTAATTTGACGGAAGAATAGTTCCATTGACTTGACCGCGTTTGTAAACAAAACCGGAAAAAGGGTGCCAGCTAATTATAGGCCTCACATTGGAGTCTTGTGTCAAAACAGAGCGGCATTTTCACTAAAAATTGATAGAAGTCAGTGGTCGCTTTAGCGGGAAATATAGAAGGAAGGAATTTAACGAAAGGATAATTAATTCTATTTGCGAAAATTTGGTTGTAAAACAATGGTGGGGGGGGTTAGGTTTCGAGGGTAAAAGAATATATTTTACGTTTTCCATCGAGTATAAATATTGCAATGTGGTTAGGTTTGAGGGGGGGGGGGGTACTTACCTAAATATACTGGAGGGTGACCAAGGAAAATAATTTTATTTGAAAATAAAAAATGTACTTACATGGTAAATTGAAGTTGCCAAGGCTTCTAATTCATCAAATTTATCCATTGTGTCAAAATACTTTCTGATAATTGAATCACATTGCACGCCCGTTATATACGAAATATCTAGGTCGAATTGTTATGTAAGTAAGCCCTCTGATTGGCTGAGAAGGAAACACGTGATCTAACGGTTTCCGGGAAACTCATAACATTTGGCTCGAGCAACAACAACAAATACTATTTCTGGATCATAACATTTGGCTCGAGCAACAACAAGAAGGAAGTGTCATTGACCTGCCCCTATTAGACTCAATAATCCATGAAAGTGACAAAATTTCTGTTTTTTCATTCTCACTGACAACAAACAGACATACATGTGAAAAAGTTCCTGTTTTTTCATTCTCACTGACAAAAACCATAAGAACATCCATGAAAAACATCAAATAAATCGACCAACAAACATAACCATCCATGAAAACATCCATAAATGTGACAAAATTCCTTTTTTTTCATTCTCACTGACAACAAACAGACATAAATTATGTGGTTCTATGCCCATATATGGACTCCCGGTCGGAGCTCATGAGGCATCTCTACTGATCCCCATTTAGTCCTTCTACGGTTCTGGTCCTTACTCTGTCGCTTACCAATATTTAAATCTTCAAAATACCAAGGGGATTCGGAAGGATCCCGCGATACATTGCTCCTCCAGTTGTTTCCAACTTCCTCAGATTCACCATCCGAAATCCCAGTATACGCATTAAAGTCACCTGTAAGAATAAAATAGCTATCACCATACAATTCAACATATTTTCTCATCTCTTTTGATACCAACTCCCAACTATTTCCTTCATATACGAACTATTGTGTGGTGGTATAGAAACAGCTCCTACAACCAGGTCTAATTCATTCATTTTTCCCTTTAACCACACAATATTCTCTGACTCACATTTAATCTCAAAACCGAGCGGAAACGACTTTCTCTGCATAAAACAGCAACTACTCCGTACACTCTGCCATTTCTCGATGGTTCTCTACAAGCGCACTCACATATAAACCCTTGAAAGCCAATACAAGAGCTTCACCACGTCTCAGCTAGGCCTATAATGTCCCACTCACCTAACCTGCATAAATCCCTTAGTTTCTGATCACTAAATCCCTGAATATTCCAGAAGCATATTGTCAAATTCATAGCTCCACGGCCCTAAAAATACTATTCCCAAATTGCCGGATCAAGAATAAACCTACTAGATTCGTTTCTTCTTGCCAAGCCTCTGCTTCTCGTTCGTCCTTCCCATACTTTTCCTCCCGACCCGCTCGTACTCCCTCTTCCCACTCTAGTGCTGGGTTGACGATTTGCATCTTCCGGTCTTCTCTCCGCCAGTCTTTTTTGAACCCGTATTGGTCTAACTTCCGAATCCGCTGGCCCTTGAGACACCCTTGCCGGCGTCTTTGTTGCGTTGCCGTCTATGACCGTAGTATCGGATACACCACTCATAACCGATTCTGTGTCCCCATCTGCAACCCGTCACTTTCTCCACCAACCACATTCATGCTTGTCCCACTAGAATTTTGGACAGTTTCGATCACTCACTGAGTTTCAAGGTTGTAAGAAAACGTTTGGTCTCCAATTTTTAATTTCGTCCCCCGCAGGAATGCATCGGATGTACCTTCACTTTTCGCTTGTGCTAGAATCCGTCTCAACTTGTTTCTCGCTTCCCTTTCAGCCTTGGTATAATTATAGCCTATTTGGTATAATTTTCAGCCTTGGTATAAACCAAAGGGAATCAGGTGGTGAAAACACTTAAATATGACATCATACCCCAGAGAAGTATCTTTTTGAAAGAAACGTGTGTTATGTAAGCTAGTAAAAAAAATGCATGTGTTGTATCATCTTGTATATGAAGATCCAGTTTCTGTCCAACAATTGCATTTTATTTTATTGGTATCTTCTGTTAATCACAAATGAAAATTTATATTGTAATTTTCCTCAAATGACCCTGAAACACCTTTCTATGATTTTTCAACGTTCTACTGGCGGAAAAGGAAAAAAAGGAAAGAAAGTTTAGACACATTACTTCGTCTCAGGTGGAATGGTGATTTTACTTGTTGCCGAAGAATCGAATTGAATCAAAGATGTATACTTTATTTTTGAATAAACCCAGTGTCCACTTACTTACTTGTTGCTCAGGACGGGGGACTGCAATTTCCCTAAAAAAGATTTTTTGCTATGATGATTCCAATGGTACAGTTTTCATTTCGGCTCAGCACCATTTTGTGGGACTTAGTGCTATTTTTGGAATTCCCACAAGTTTTTTTTCGTAATAAACTTTTATCATTAAGATTAATAGGAATAATGCTAACCATTCCTGAATCTGCTTCAAATGGTGATTCTTCCTCACTCGACAGTTCTTTTTAAAACATATTTTTAAATTTTCAGCTTCTATGGGCTTTGATTCTTCTTTTACTAGGCTGCTCCTAAGGGGGCAAATATGGTGTTAAATTAACAGTCATACTTGCTCTTTATATAAAAAATTGGTTGAATTTTTTTGATAGGCAAAATTCTATTTGTAGAAAGTATTCCTGTACGGTAAATTTCCTTCTGTATCGAGTCTATCCGTGGACAAATCTTTAGCGAAAATGCTTCAAAAAATAGTTTTTACACGAGAAAAAATATACAGTTGTGAAAATACAGTCAAAATGCTCAGTTGTTTTGGTTTACCCCTTTCCATTTTTTTTCAAAAGTAGCATTAAAAAGGTTCCTTCGTGTTTGGAAGTTGTTATATGACTGATGTAATTGACTTTGGCAAAAAAAAAGGAAAGCAAGCGATTATATAAAATTTAATCAAACAAAGATAGCTGACTCGGAAATCCTGTTTCTGGAAATTGTGTCATTAGATTTGGATTACAAAAATAATTCGAGGAAAAAAATAATAGATTACCATATTCAAGACATGTAAGTATGATTTCTAGATTTCTAATGACATTATTTCTCAAACTTTTAAACTGAAAATGCAAAAAAGCATTAATGTTGCTTGCATTAAATACCTGTTCTATCTATACAATTCAGTTTATTACTCTTAACGCTACGTGAACTAGATGGTTTTTTTCTACTGGACTTTAGTCTATACCTAAGGACAATAAAGTTTGACACCCCCCAATTTCATAAGCCAATTTCAACGTAGTTGGCTAAATTTACGGAGCAAATTACACTAGGGGTTTCTTTGGAAATCACTGTTCTGTTCTTGTTAGAGGTAAAATGGATTAAGCGATAACTTTTGCTTTCCTTTTGATATGCTGTTTAGCTGCTCGTTAGAGGAAGCAAGAAAAAGCAACCAACTTATTAGCCAGAGCAAGGTTAGGAACCAGCATGTCTCTAACAGATTAGAAGCTTATTCCAGACATTATTTTGACCATGGAAAATACATAGAAAAAAAGTCAATGCTATAAATCCATCAAGCTTGTACGTGCAATTATAAATAATTGCAGTTTTTGGTAAAAAAAAAGTAGAATAAGAATCGAAAATGTTTTAGGTATTTTTTAAGAAATATTTTTTTTTTATATTTTGAATCAAAATTGAGAGCGAGTGAATTTATTTTGATTTATTCAGGACACGGAACCTAACATATACGAATATTTGAATAGGCTTACCTCTGCTGTCAAAGAAAATGTGTTTAGCAATAAAAACTAGTTTTTAATAAAAAGCGGTTTGAGCCTGCACGCAAGCCTGCACATGCGGAGTGGGGAGGATATATGTAGTGCTCCTTGCTGCACAAAACCACGTGAAGCCAACCCAGCAGCACATATCTATTTAAGTTTTTATTTGCCTCAAAATGTAAATATTTTCCACGAGTGTCGACAATTCTCCAAGGCTTTGGAACAGGAAGGCTTGAACTGTAGTTCTTAGAGTTTCCAAGGCCTCGTTACTGACGGAACTCTCACCTCTTAAAGCCCAGCAATAGCGGCGAAGACCACACTGCCTTTCCCTCATAAACATTAACAACAAGAAAAATAATAGATAGTTCTTTTCGCAAGACACTGGAATCTTATATTTTAATTAATATTTTGACCCTGTGTACAAGGGCCGTCTTCAGCAAAACATAAATTTATAAAAGAAAAGAGACTTGCATTAAAATACGACCATTAAAACTAAAATGAAAAACTTTAAAACAGTTTCAGCTTTTTTACTTCAACAAAGTTCAACCAGGACTCTCAACCAGTCGTGGTTGACAACAACTACTACTACTTGCGGTTACTACTAATTTTTGCAACTACTACTACTAATTGTGACTAGTACTACTACTTATTACTACTATTGCTACGTGCGAATACTACTACAAATTATGAATGCTACTTCTACTTGCGAATACTATTACTACTTGTGACTGTTGACACTACTTGCGGCAACTACCACTACTTGTGACTACTACAGCTATTTGAGAATAATGATAATAATATTTGCGACTACAACTACTACTACATGTGACAACTACTGCTACTACTGCGTGCAAGTACTACTACTAACCACAGCTACTACCACTACTTCTGGCTATTACAGCTACTACTACTCCTACTACTATTACTGTAACTGCGACTGTGAGTGCGACTACTTGCAACTGAAACTGTGACTACTTGCGACTGCGGGTTCTTATATCTGTGACATTGACTGCTTGAGAATACGTGAGTATTTGTGAATAAGAATACTTGTGGCTACAGCATTGGCTACTTTTGACTGTGACTACTTATGACTGTAACGTCATTACTTGCAACTGCAACTACTTGCGACTGAAACTGAGACTACATGCCATAGCAATTACCAGCAGTTGCAACTGCGACTACTTGTAACTGGGATTTGGCTACTTGAGACTGGGACTACTACTATTTATGACTACTTGCGACTCTGACTACAACTACTTGTAACTGCGACTACTTGTTATTACGGCTGCAGCTATTTGTGACTACTACCCCTTCTGCTGCTGCTACTGCTTTTTCCGCAATTGCCACTAAGACTTTAAATACGGCTATGACTTCTATTATTGCAGCAACTGCTATAATAATTGAACTAAATCAAAATATTTTCAATGCCTCCAGGTTGTCAAAATGGTATAATTTAATAATTTAGAATTTAATAATTTAATAATTTAATAATTTAGATGCAATAATTTAGAAACGTAATTACCAAGCGTGAAACAACCACAAATCAGCATCGATAAATAAATGAAACCCAAAACGAACAGAAATTACAATAAATAACCAAGTCAAACTCAAAACGAGCAGAAATTAACATAAGTTGGGCTCAAAACCCCTATGCCTTCCCTAGGCCAGAACAAAATTTACAGTTTACTGAAAAAAATATAAATGTTTTTACTTTCATAACTTTAATAAATAAAATAATATTAACATTTTGATTACTAATATCAGTATATGTATATTAAACTGACAATGCACATTCATTTGTATTTTTTTTCAGTAAAGTGCAATTTACGTTCTCGCCTTGGGAAGGCATAGGGTTTCGAGCCCAACTTATGTTAATTTCTGCTCGTTTTGAGTTTGACGTGGTTATTTATTGTAATTTCTGTTCGTTTTGGGTTTCATTTATTTATTGATGGTGATTTATGGTAGTTTCACGCTTGGTAGACTATTTGATATTATTTTTGCTCATTTTTTGTTTCATGGAATTCTTTACTTTTCTTTGAAAAACTTATTTTGTGGAAAAAGTTCTTTAATTAATTTCTGTTTGTTTTATATTGACATAGTCTTTTCAGGGAAAAAGAAAATAATGCTTTAAATCTTTTCTTTTTTTTAAGAATGTATAGTTTGCCCTACTATTTGTATGCTGGAGAAAAATTTTCAGCAATTTTTAACAACATACACCCTTTTACAAATCTGGGCACAATAGTAGTATTTAATTTAGTTTCATACCTCCTCTAGTTGACCTGAAATGGAAAACTTGATACCATTTGCCAAAAAAATATGTTTACTTTCTTTGATAGCTTGGATACACTTACGCTATTTTGATTTGGTTAAATCTTAAGAGCAGAAGTAGCCCCAAAAGTTTGAACATAATACCCTCAGTCGTTCTTGGGATACTGCTGAGATACCTTGTTGGGCATTAGCATTAACACAGTGCATTTTGATTAAATCTTAAGCCAGATTTAGTTTTTAAACATAATGGGCAAATGGGAGGGTGGGGGGGGTTGGGGGATTAGTTGCCCTCCAATCACTTTCAACTATTAAAAAAGGCACTAGCCCTTTCAATTTCCAATTGAATGAGCCCTTTTGAAGTTTCTACGAAAAAGCTTAAAATAAAAACCTTATTTGCCCCCAGGGCATAACTTACAACCCTTGTCTTGAAGGCTGTGAGCGGGAGGAGTTGTCATCCTTAAAGACACCCTTATTTAATAAAAAGTGCATAAGCCCTTTTTATTTTCAATTGAATGAACCCTTTTCGAAGTTGCCACGACGACTCCTTCGATACAAAGTGCCCTGGTCTAAAAAAAAAAAAAAAAAAAAAAAAAAAAAATAAAAAAATAATAATAATAATAATAATACATTATACTCACATCGATCTTTACTATAAAAATGTCAAGCTTTCCAATCACTTTGGACTATTAAAAAGGGCACTAGGCCTTTCAATTTCCAATGGAATGAGGCCTTTTTAAAGCGACAACGCTTTCTTCAAACATCTTATATGCCTCCTGGGCACAAATTACAACCCTTACCCGAAGGGCTGTTAGGGTGGTTGTCATTTTCTAAGACCTAATTTCCAGGACTTTCAACTACGTTCAACAAAATGGTTATCTAAAAATTTTGATTGGATGTGTTTGGGGAAATGGTGAGCGCGAGAGAGACGTTAGTCACTCTCCAATCACTTTCAACTATTTAAAATGGCACTGACCCTTTCAATTTCCAATCAAATGAGCCCTTTTGAAGTTTCTACGACAACACTTTCAATAAAAACCTTATATACTCTCAGAGCATAACTTACAACCATTGCCCTGAGGGCTGAGGTGTTGTCATTCTCAAAGACTGAATTTCCAGAACCGCCATTCTCAAAGACTGAATTTCCACAAGTTTCTACTACGTTGAACAAAATGGCTATCTTAAAATTTTGATTGGATGTGTTTGGAAGAATGGTGGGCGTGAGAGGGGGTTAGTTACCCTCCAATCCCTTTCGACTATTAAAAAGGGCACTAGCCCTCTCAATTTCCAATTAAATGATCTCCTTTTGAAGTTTTAAGACACCTCTATCTATAAAAAAAATTATATGCATCCAGGGCATAACTTACAGCCTTTGCCCTGGGGGCTCTGGGGAGTTTTTCATCCTTAAATACATAATTTACAGAACTTTCAACTACGTAGAACAAAATAGCTATCTCTAAACTTTGATTGAATGTTTTGGGGGAAATGGTGGACTTGAGAGGGGGGCTAATTACTCTCCACTCACTTTCGTCTATTAAAAAGGGCAATTTCAATTTCCTATCAAATGAGCCCTTTTTTAAATTTCTACAACAACTTTCTATATAAACCTTATATGCCTCCTGAGCATAACTTACAACCCTTGCACTGAGGGCTCTGACGGGGTTATCATCCTAAAAGACCTAATTTCTATAACTTTCAACTACGTTGAACAAAATAGATATCTAAAAATTTTGATTGGATGTGTTTGGGAAAATGGTGGGCATGAAGGGGTTTTAGTTGCTCTCCAATCACTTTCAACTATTAAAAAAGGCACTGGCCCTTTCAATTTCCGATTGAATGAGCCCTTATGAAGTTTCTACGACAACACTTTCAATAAAAACCTTATTTGACCCCAGGGCATAACTTACAACCCTTGTCCTGAGGGCTGTGAACGGGAGGGGGGGTCATCCTTAAAGACCTAATTTCCAAAACTTTCAACTACGTTGAATAAAATGGCTATCCAAAAATTTTGATTGGATGTGTTTGGGGAAAAGGTGGGCGTGAGAGGGGGGTTAGTTGCCCTCAAATCACTTTTAACTATTAAAAAGGGCACTACCCCTGTGAGTTTCCAATCGAATGAGCCCTTTTTCCAGTTTCTACGACAAAGATTTCAATAAAAACCTTATACGCCCCCAGTGCCTAGCTTATAACCCTTGCCCTAAAGACCGTGGAGGGATTGTCCTGCTCAAAGATATAATTTCCTGAATTTTAAATTGCGTGGAACAAAATGGCAATCTCAAAATTTTGATTGGATGTGTTTGGGGAAAATGTGGGCGTGAGAGGGGGATTAGTGGCCCTCTAATCACTTTCGACTATTAAAAAGGGCACTAACCCTTTGAATTTCCAGTTGAATGAGCCTTTTTTGAAGTTTCTACGACAACTCCTTCTATAAAAACCTTATTTGCCCCCAGGGCATAACTTAAGACTCTTGCCCTGAGGGTTATGGGGGAGTGTCCTCCTCAAAAACATATTTTGTATTTGGAAATCAACAATGCTGAACAAATGGCTATCTCAAAATTTTGATTGGATGTGTTTGGCGGAATGATGGGCATGGGAGGGGGCTAGTTGCCCTCTAATCACTTTCGACTATCAAAAAGGGCACTAGCCACTCCAATTTCCAATCGAATGAGCCCTTTTCGAAGTTTCTACGATAACTCCTTCGATACGAAGTGTCCTGGTATGAAAAAAATAATACATTGTGCCAACATCGTTCTTTACTTAGGCAGCGCGATTGCGCTGCCTATGATACTTTCGATTCGTAGGGAATAAAAAACAACCAAGTGACGGTTAAAGTGAACAGAAATTATCACAAATAGGAGCCGGGCTAACGCCTCCTATGCCTTCTAAAGATCAGAACGTCATGAGACATAACAAATTTTAAACGCTTACTTTCTATAGCAATAATTAATCCAAATTTCCTGAAACTTTCGGGAATTAACATCAGTATATTTTAAACTGTCAATCTGTGCTCATTAGCTATTTTAAGTAATCTTTGTTATTATGGTGATTATGGTGATATGGTGACATTTCTTTCTTTCTTATTAATATTTTGACAAAAGATAAAAAAAGGGTATAAACCTGGGTGGCATTAGCCTTACCCCTGTTTGTGTTAATTTCTGCTTGTTTCCAGTTTCGCTTGATTGTTCATTTCAATTTCTACGTGTTTGTGGTTTCATTAATTTATTGATGGTGATTTATATTCGTTTTATGCTTGAATTATTATTTGATTTCATTTGTGTTAAACATTCATTGAAAGTGGCTCTAAACTCCAGCAAACTTATTTATCACAAGTATATTTTTACTGGTATAGACGGAAGTGCATCCAGGATTTTTTTTCGGGGGGGGGGAGGTTACTATTTTTTTTAGGGGGGGGGTTACATAAAAATCCTCAAAAAACGTATACGAAATGTGTTTATGTCCATTTTATTACGTTTTTACGAGTCAAACAAACATTTTTTCGGGGAGGGGGGAGTTCAAACCGAGTAACCCCCCTGGATACGGCCGTGGGTATAGATACGCATGTGCTTGAGATCTTGGTCGATTAAGCTAAAAAAAGTACTTCAGATAATATTCGAAGTTACAGCACTCGTTAATTTAACTTGATACTCGACACTCTGGTACTTGACACTCGTTTGTTTAACTTGACACTGATTAATTGCAATATTAAAATTTACAATGTATCATTGCTTGATAATTGTTCCGTACAATAATGCCATTGAAGCACTATTTTGTGTCTTACAGCTTGGATTCTGGGAGAAGTTATGTGTAAACTTCTGGTCTATGTTCAAGGTGTATCCGTTATAGCCTCTCTCTATAGTCTTCTAGCCGTTACTCTCGATAGGTGAGTGATACTTTCTTTTGACTTAGACTTCTATATCGTTGGTGATAACTGTGCATCCAGCATTTACCTTTTTGGGTTGCATTGCTGGTAAAAAAAAAAAAATGTTATATCAGGGATACCAAACTCTTACAAAAAAAGAGCAAAAAACATCCATGTCATAAGCAAAGTTCTTTGATACACAGTATTTTAATGAAGCCATTTCCCTTTTCTAATTAAAATAGGTTTTATCCTCAAGTTAGAAACTGTTTTTCAGCCAATGAATAGAGTCAATAGATCCTTTGGTCCCCTTCTCAAGCCTAGAAAATAATTGCTGGGTAATTCTGTCTTTGGAGTTATAATCATTCATTGAATATGCATTCATTGAATTAGTATAATTTCAAAATAATTCTTTTCTTTTCAGAATTGACGCTGAATGGCTCCATGACTTTTATAATAATAATAATAAAAGAAAAACAAAACAAAAAACGGACGAATCGTACAAGTATATTAAGATTTTACCCACGTTTGTGTTTTTTAATTTTCTACCATTTTTTCTAATCTATGCAGTACACGTAGTCTTCATATTACTACTACTTCTACCACCACTACTACTACTAATAATAATAATAATAATGACAATAATAACAATAATAGCTCACTGTTACACCAAGCTGTTCTAAGTCAGCCCAGCTCTGAATTCAGCTGCTCCCCCTCTTTCTACTCAAAGCTTCACTTTTTACCCCTTATGTCAAGGGTGCCGGCAGAAAACTTTCAAGGGGGTTCGGAAAGACGCGAAAATAGTAGTGGTGGTTTGGGTGACAGGGGATATATTTCAGGATTTTTTTTTGTAGGAATAAGTTTATTTTGAATACTTTTAGGAAAAGACTCTCAAATAAAAAGAGCAATTAATTGTATGCAAAATGAAACAAAATACAGTAAATTTTAAACAACAAGGATTCCTGGCAAAGGGATCAATTTATTTAATCAATAATATATTTAATTATTAAGCATTTAATATTAAAAGAAAATCAGACCCAAACAAAAATTACAGAAGGATTTATTGCTTCCGTAGATTATAACAGATGTAGACTTGTCTTAATGCAATTTCCTTTGCCTTAGAATAGTTTACATAAAGAACAGATATACTCAAAAATCATCCTGCCTGCATAGATACCACGTTTTGATTTTATACCGACTATGTAAAATGTACCTCTTTCACAACAGGACAATTCTCACCCTCGAACTTAAATCCCTTATATATTCAGACATTGAAAAAAATTACAGAGTAGCGAAAGAAAAAAAAATAACTTACTATCCAGTTGTCAAATTGACCCTCTTTTTTTTATTAGCCTGATGAACAGGTTCAAAAAAATTTTCGTCACAGGAGAATCTTATCAAATAGTTTGTGATTAAAAACTGAAAGTAAAAAGTGGCTTGGGCCAATATTCACCCACACTAAAAAGGGAATTCTCATGACAGTTGCTAAGCCGACAGTATGGGCTTTTTATGCTGATTCTAAATATATAAAATAATTTCAGTTTATTGTTACCCACCCAAAACTGAAAATTTGAGAAAATTTGCCTGATTTAAAAAAAAGGAGAAACATCCCCAAAAAGCAAGCGATCTTATTGAAAATCCCTTAAACAGATACATCATATCAGAGAACTCTACCGTAGAGGCTTCAAGCTCCAATATTCAAAATGTGAAGTTTCGCATTGTTATTCGGAAGAAACATCGTTGATGTAGGTTTATTTCTTTTGTTTTTTCCCAGGGGTGATTGTATCAAACCGAAGGTCCAAGATAATTGGGAGGGAGCTCATTCAACCGTAAATTGGAAGTTCTTTCTTAAGTGACCAAACAGGTTGGGCCAGGGGAAAGTCTAGTTTTCTGCAATTTTAGGGCACCAATCTACGACTTTATCCAAAGAGGACAAATTTGCAATCAGCTTAAAATTATGAGAAGCTAATTGATTTAAAAGCATGAATAACTATATTTTAGGCTTCCCAGTTGCAAAAGAAGTATTGCCACACGGTGGCAGTACTGGATTCAACCAAGTGGATTCGCTTTATTTGTAATGAAATTAGGCTACGTTTGGTGATCTATAATTGCGTATCAGCTATATTGAGGGGGGAGTCATTGTTTAGCTGGGGATAAGGTAGATTCCTAAAATATTACATTCTAATATCTTCCACGGGGCCTTTTCCACAAAGGTGGAAAAGGCAAGGCAAGCCATCATCAGCCCCGCCAGGAAAGGTTTTTGGGGTGCCAAATACTGATAGGAACCTGGTTTTCAACAATTGTAAATGGTGATATTTTTCTATTCATATGAAGTACTACAATGTATTTACATAAATGCATGTAATGTATCTATCGATAAGAAAATCCCATTGTAGATGTTGTGATGGTTTCAGTTATGTAGAAAATCAAAAGTCTCACTGAATTTCCATGAATAAAAACAATAATACACCTTTTCATCCAACCGGAATTCTTTAGTAGTAATATTAACAAGGACTTTTTACCAAAATTACTGTTCATCGCCAATTTTTTAAGAATATTCAAATTTTATCCATAATTGAAATTGCAAGTTCAAACGTAGGACGGTATTAATCAACGTACAATATTGAATCAAGACCAGGGAATTAAGGGACCGGTACCTCAGATTATATCTTGGTTAGGCCTGGGTAGGATTTGGAAAACAATCAGAAATTGAATAAAACAAGCTTTTCAACAGAAAGCAAGCAACAGATTTGAAACCTATTTGAACAGATTATTCTTTATATGAAGAGGGCTGTGTCCTCCGTAGCTCCTCACTCTTTACTGTGAAGTTTGGGTTTTGTCCAAATTTTTTATGAAAATTTGCAATTGGATAAAAAAAAATTTCGAGGCACTAAAAACTTATGATCAATGAGCAAGGTGTTGAGAAGGGGGCAGTCCCCCTTATATACAGCGTAATTTCAATTTGTCTTAAGTTTTAAACTTGCTCCTTACTTTAGTTGAAAAACCTTTTCTATTTGTTTAATTACATTTCATGAAACTGTACAAAATTATGAATACAGTATTTTTGGTGACGCAGATAAAAAAAATCAGTATTTCAATGATATCTGTTTATATTTTGATGGGTAATCAAACAGCTCGGTGTAACGGACTGTTAATAAGGAGAAATTATTACGTGTATGAAGGGGGTTACACCCTCCTCAACAAATCCTTCTTTACACTAAAGTTTAAATTTTATTCCAATTCTTTAAAACCGACTCCTGAAACACAAGGGTCGTTTAATTAGAACAATACGTAACTTTTTTAAAGTGCCGAGAAACTGTAGAGTGAAGATCGAGGTGTTGAGGAGGGGGCAATTCCAATCATATACGTCATATTTTCTGTTCATTTTAAATTTTAATGCTGCTCCTTACTTTCAGTTGAAAAATCTTGTTTTTTTTTATTTAATGAAGTTTAGAGACAAACATTTTTCTAAAGGCAATGCAGAAGCGCATCAAGGTTTTTTGTTCGGGGGGGGGGGGAGGGTTTACTATTTTTTTTTATTAGGGGGGGGGGGGTACATAAAAAAACTCAAAAAACAAATATAAAATTTGTTTATTTTCATTTTTTTACGTTATCACTAGTCAAACAAACATTTCGGGGGGGGGGGGGTCCAACCGGGTAACCCCCCTCCTGGATACGGCCTTGAGGCAATGGAAAAAATATGTGAATTAAAGTAAAAGTATACAAAAATGAAAAAAGTAAGCAATTATAAAAAAACACACGAAACAATATCATACTTATAAAAACTAAAGTATGAACTCCCAGCATTCAGTTCTGTTGAACAATGCTGAAGCGTTGGACGGATATTTTTTTACCAATATCGACAGTTTTGAACTTGGTTATCAAATACCAAAATTTTTATTGGCTTGAGACTACTCAGTGTTTATACAAAGTAATACATCATCAAAATAGTCTGTTCAACATAAAACATTAGTACTGAGAATAAAAAAATGAAATAAAAAATTTTTATTCAATATTTTTATTTAATTTTGAATATCAAAACCAATATATTTGACACCTTTATACCTCATAACTGTACAAAATTAAATCTTTTTCAAAGTTACAACTAGATATATACAATCACTCCTGAAAAAATGATAATAAAACACAAAAAACGTATCCGTTCAGGGGGAAAATACAGAAATTTCCAGCATTCCGTTCAGGGAAAACATTTCTTCATATATCAGGTCATGGGCAATCTTGAAATGCAAGCAAAAGTTGAAGGCATATTTTTACCTAAATTGCCCCTTATTAAGTTGTTTTCTATAATTATAGGCCTACCGACTTTCTTGTGTACTCAATAAATGCACTAATTTCTAATAAGCAAATACGTATTTAGGATCACGATAAAAAGCTGATTCTTTGGTTTTATGTTATCAATAGTAAGGCTCTTATACTTTCGTTATTGACAAGAATGGTTATTTACTTACCATTCATTACTATGAAGCATTTGATTGTTTTTGTTGCTCCAACCAAATTATATAGAAGGATGTATCTGGAAAACTAGAAAAGGGTCACTGAGTCACAAATTAGAATTTATTTTCCTTATTAAGGGTCGAATTCTATTGGCAAGCAGCCAACAATGGGGCAACACACATTTTTTCCATGGTTTTTCCTATTCTGCTCTCTGTCCTTTGGTTTCCTTATAATTACGTTATGGTCCCAAATTTCCAGGGGGGCATGCCTCCCCCCACCCTGCCGGCGCCCATGCCCTATGTAGTTCCAGTTTATTTGAAATAATTTTTTGTTGCTTCTTCCCACCCCGTTCGGAAATGACCTTTTGTCCCAGCACGGAAGGTCAAGAAGCACAATATTGGGTTATTCATCATTCGTAAAATCTGGTCTAGCTACCTTAGTAGCCATAGAAAGTGAAGCCAAATCACAAGCTTACTGTTTGATAATTATGACAAGTTTAACAAGTACCCACGAGTAGTAACCTAGGTGCTGATACGAACCCTACATCCAACCCTACAAGAATATGCTCAAAAGTGTAATAGATACGAACCCTACATTCAACCATACATTCACGCCTACAAGAATATGCTCAAAAGTGTAATAGATACGAACCCTACATTCAACTATACATTCACGCATACAAGAATATGCTCAAAAGTGTAATAGATACGAACCCTACCTTCAACCATACATTCACGCCTACAAGAATATGCTCAAAAGTGTAATAGATACGAACCTTACATTCAACTATACATTCACGCATACAAGTCGAGGTTTTTTAAACTTGGCAATGTATAATGTAGTCAAGCATTTTTTGAGAGTTTGGTCTTAATAATATAATTTAAAGCAAAATGGTTTCTTTTTCTTTTTTTTTTGTCAATTGCAAAATTAATGTACGTCATGAATTCACGATTACATTCTTAAAAAAAAAACAACTGGTGTGATATAAAGTAGTCAAACATGTTTTGGAAGCACGCACGAAATTATGGATTTTTCAATTGTCAATGTGAGTACAGCTTATTAAATTTTTTAATTTATTTCCAGATAAAAAGCATTTACCAGTAAATTCAAATTTCAGGGGGACTTAGCCCCCCTCCCCTCCAACAATACAAAATCTTAAAATATAATGAGTTTATTCGATAGAAAACGCTAAGTATGCTTTTTTATATTATGTAAAACAAAAACCCCCTCCCACCGTGTTTTGTTATGAGCATTATTCTGTACTTTTAGCTATTTCGTTCTAAAAATGCCCCTTTTTCCCAATTATCAAAAAAATCTCTTTTCCAGTCTAAAAACCGCATGTGTTTTTAATTACAGAGTCCCTTTTAAAGTCAGAGTTTAAACGTGTCTTATCTGAGTTATGAAAACAAAAGGTTGATGATTAAGACATGGATTTGTCTAATTCTCGTCAGAAAACCAAATCATATTCAAATATTTTCTTGGGGAGAAAATTTTAAGTTTTGTATTAATTTGGATTTTAGCTCACATTTAACAAACTTAGTCGTAGTTAAGTGAAAGTGTTTTTCTGAACTTTCTGAGGGAGGAGGGGGTGACTATTTAGTTTAAAAAATTAGTTTACGAGTAGAAAGATGCTTCACTACAGATAAGGCTATTGTGTTTTTCTGAACTTTCTGAAAGAGGTGGGGGGTAACTTTTTAGTTTAAAAATTAGTTTACGAGTAGAAAAATGCTTCACTACAGATAATGCTAGTGTGTTTTTCTGAACTTTCGGCGGGAGGAGGGGGGAAATATTTAGTTTAAATATTAGTTTACGAGTAGAAAAATGATTCACTAAATATACGGCTTTTGTGTTTTTTTTTCTGAACTTTCTGAGGGAGGTGGGTGGGGGTAACTATTTAGTTTAAAAATTAGTTTACGAGTAGAAAAATGCTTCACTACAGATAAGGCTATTAGGTTTTTTCTGAACTTTCTGAGGGAGGAGGGGGTAACTATTTAGTTTAAGAAATAAGTTTACGAGTAGAAAAATGCTTCACGAAAGATAAGGCGATTGTGTTTTTCGGAACTTTCTGAGAGAGGTGGGGGGCAACGTTTTAGTTTAAAAATTAGTTTACGAGTAGAAAAATAATTCACTACAGATAAGGCTATTTTGTTTTTTTGAAATTTCTGAAGGAGGAGGGGGTAATTATTTAGTTTAAGATATTAGTTTAAGAGTAGAAAAATGATTCACTATAGATAAGGCTTTTGTGTTTTTTTTTTCTGACCTTTCTGAGGGCGGTGGGCGGGGGTAACTATTTAGTTTAAGAAATTAGTTTACGAGTAGAAAAATGCTTCACTACAGATAAGGCTATTGTATTTTTCTGAACTTTTGTGTTTTTTTCTGAAATTTTTGAGAAAGGTGGTGGGTAACTTTTTAGTTTAAAATTAGTTTACGAGTAGAAAAATGTTTCACTACAGATAAGGCTATTGTGTTTTTCTGAACTTTCTGAGGAAGGAGGGGGTAACTATTTAGTTTAAGAAATTAGAAATTTTAAATATTGAATTGAATTTATCAAGTATTTTGGGCAATAGGTTGCATCAAGACTGGGCTGGGTAATTGTAGACAGAGAAAAGCCAAGACAGATAGTCCAAGTAATTGAGAGGCAAATGTTTAAATGGATATGGCACGAGTAAATGGTAGGAGCATGAATGACTCTCTTTTTGTACACATACTTGTCAGGTTACTTTTTGGAAAAGCATGCCTGCCTAGAACCCTAGGCATGCTAATCAAGAAGTCAAAAAAGAGTCAAACAAGGGAAACCCACCTATGGTGTTAAGAAGGTGAATTGAAGTTATAAAGTATTTTGGGCAATAGGTTTAATCAAGACTGGGCTGGGTAATTATAGACAGAGAAAAGTCAAGACCAGATAGTCCAAGTAATTTAGAGGCAAATGTTTTAATGGCTGAGGCACGGGGAAATGGCAGGAGTATGAATGACTTTCTGATTGGACACATACTTGTCAGGTTAGTTTTTGGAAAGGCATACCTGCCTAGAGTCTTAGGCATGCTGATGAAGAATTTAAAAAAGAGGAAAACAAGGCAGACCCGCCTATGGTCTTAAGAAGGTTGACCAAGAATTTAAACTTGACATGGGACCATAAATTTGCTTGAAATAACAGGCAAAACAATCGTTTAAAGCAAATCGATAAGGCTATTAATTAAGATATAGAAATTAGTTTACGAGTAGAAAAATGCTTCACTACAGATAAGGCTATTGTGTTTTTCTGAACATGTGTGTATTTTTCTGAACTTTTTGATGAAGGAGGGGGGTAACTTTTTAGTTTAAAATTAGCTTACGAGTAGAAAAATGTTTCACTACAGATATGGCTATTGTGTTTTTCTGAATCTTCTGAGGAAGGAGGGTGTAACTATTTAGTTTAAGAAATTAGTTTACGAGTAGAAAAATGCTTCACTACAGATAAGGCTATTGTGTTTTTCTGAACATGTGTGTTTTTTTCTGAACTTTCCGAGGGAGGAGGGGGTAGCTATTTAGTTTAAAAAATAGTTTACGAGTAGAAAAATGCTTCACTACAGATAAGGCTACTGTGTTTTTCTGAACTTTCTGAGGGAGGAGGGGGGAATTATTTAGTTTAAAAATTAGTTTAAGATTAGAAAAATGCTTCTCTACATATCAGGCTTTTCTTTTTTTTTTCTGAACTTTCTGTGGGAAGTGTGAGGGGGTAACTATTTCGTTTAAGAAATTAGTTTAAGAGTAGAAAGATGCTTCAATACAGATAAGGCTATTATGTTTTTATGAACTTTCTTATGGAAGTGAGCGGGGGGTAACTATTTATTTTAAAAAATTAGCTTACGAGTAGAAAAATGTTTCACTACAGATAAGGCTGTTATGTTTTTTTGAACTTTCTGAGGGAGGAGGGGGTAACTATTTAGTTTAAAAATTAGTTTACGAGTAGAAAAATGCTACACTACAGATAAGACTATTGTGTTTTTTTGAACTTTCTGAGGGAGGAGGGGGTAACTATTTAGTTTAAAAATTAGTTAATGAGTAGAAAAATGCTTCACTAAAGATAAGGCTATTGTGTCGACTCTGTGTGTGTGTATCGTCTCTGTGCATTTGTCTTTTCTGTGTGTTTGTCCTCTCTGTGTGTGATTCGTCTCTTTGTGTCTGTGGTCTCTTTGTGTTTGTCCTCTCTGTGTGTGAGTGGAATCTGTGTGTGTGTGTCGTCTCTGTGGGTGTTTCGTATCTGTGTGTGTGTGTCATCTCTGTGTCTGTGTTTTCTCTATGTGTGTGTCGTCTCTGTGTGTGTGTCATTTCTGTGTGTATTTCCTCTCTGTGCGTGTGTCGTCTCTTTGTGTGTTTCGTATCTGTGTGTGTGTTGTCTCTGTGTGTTTGTCGTCTCTGTGTGCGTGTCGTCTCTCTATGTGTGTCGTCTCTGTGTGTTTGTCGTCTCTGTTTGTTTGTGTGTCGTCTCTATGTGTAAGTCATCACTTTGAGTGTGTGGTCTCTGTGTGTATGTGTGTCGTCTCTGTGTGTGTGTGTCGTCTCTGTGTGTGTGTGTCGTCTCTGTGTGGATGTTGTCTGTGTGTGTGTGTGTCTGTGTGTGTGTTGTCTCTCTGTGTGTGTCGTCTCTATGTGTGTCTCGTATCTGTGTGTGTGTGACGTCTCTTTGTGTGTGTCGTCTCTATGTGTGTTTGTCATTTCTGTGTGTGTCTCGTCTCTCTGTGTGTGTTGACTGTGTGTGTGTGTGTATCGTCTCTGTGCATGTGTCGCCTCTATGTGTTTGTACTCTCTGTGTATGATTCATGTGTTTTTGTATGTCATCTCTGTGTGCTTTTACTCTCTGTGTGTGAGTGGACACTGTGTGTGTGTGTCGTCTCTGTGCACGTGTAGTCTCTGTGTGTGTTTCGTATCTGTGTGTGTGTTGTCTCTGTGTGTTCTTCGTCTCTGTGTGCGTGTCGTCTCTCTATGTGTTGTCGTCTCTGTGTCTGTGTTGTCTCTATGTGTGTGTCGTCTCTGTGTGTTTGTGTGTGTGTGTGTGGTTTCTGTGTGTTTGTCGTCTCTGTGTGTGTGTCGTATCTGTGTGTGTGGGTTCTATATTTGTTTTTAGTATGTATTTGTGTGTGTGTGTCGTGTATGTGTGCTGTTCGTCTGTCTGTGTGTGTGACGTCTCTATGTGTGTGTCGTCTCTGTGTGTGTGTGTCTTCTATGTGTTTGTTTGTCGTCTCTGTGTGGATTTTGTGTCTGTGTGTTGTCTCTGTGTGTGTGTGTGTCATCTGTTTGTGTGTGTCGTCTCTCTGTTTGTGTCTCGTCTCTGTGTGTGTGTCGTCTCTCTGTGTCGTTTCTGTGTGTTTGTACTCTCTGTGTGTGATTCGTCTCTTTGTGTCTGTCGTCTCTGTGTGTTTGTCCTCTCTGTGTGTGTGTCGTCTCTGTGGGATGTTTCGTATCTGTGTGTCTGTCCTCTCTGTGTCTGTGTTGGTCTCTATGTGTGTGTCGTCTCTGTGTTTGTGTGTGTCGTTTCTGTGTGTTTGTCCTCTCTGTGCGTGTGTCGTCTATTTTTTTGTTTAGCCTCTGTGTGTGTGTGTGTGTGTTGTCTCTGTGTGTTTTTAGTCTCTGTGAGAGTGTCGTTTATGTATGTTTGTCATCTATTTTGGTTTGTCGTCTCTATGTGTGTGTGTCGTCTCTGTGTAAGTAGTCTCTTTGTGTATGTCGTCAATGTGTGTGTGTCGTCTCTGTGCGTTTGTGTTCTCTGTGTGTGTGTGGTATCTATGTGGTTTTTGTATCTAAGTGTGTGTCGTCTCTGTGTGTGTGTGTGACGTCTCTTTGTGTGTGTCGTCTCTATGTGTGTTTGTCATTTCTGTGTGTGTGTCTCGTCTCTCTGTGTGTGCTGACTCTGTGTGTGTGTGTGTATCATCTGTGTGCATGTGTCATCTCTATGTGTCGTTTCTATGTGTTTGTCCTCTCTGTGTGTGATTCGTCTCTTTGTGTCTGTCATCTCTGTGTGTTTTTTAAATTTTTGGGTCACTTGCCGGAGACTCTGGGTGGGTGGGCGCCCCCAATTATTGTCCCAAATTCCTCTCTCAATTTAGCACTTGTTCACGGATGCCCAGCGTCTCCAATCACTTTCCCAATAGTATCTATTCATTGTCTCAGCTCAGTTTAGAAAATATGATCCAATTTACACTTTTTCAAATTTAGGGTCACTTGCCTGAGACTCTGGGCAGGTGAGGTGGGCACCTCCAAAAATTTGTCTCAACTTTCACTCTCGCCTTAGAACTTATTCACGGATACCTAAAACCGTCAACGGTTAGACTGTTGCCCTAGCAGTAACCATGCCATGCTCTACACACATACCGTCAATATATTTTAGTTTTTTGTTTTCCATTTTCACATTGGGGTCCCAATCGAGCTCATGTCCATCGCTTAGCATTCAAGCCTTGACAAATAAAGCCCAGATAGTCGGACCCAAACACTCCAATATGAAATCTGACTAAAACCACAGTTCTAAGCTAGTGGATTTCTACCATTCAGGCTGTTAGAATGAAACTCTCTATGCTCAGATCGTGAATTACAAACAAACCGGCTGGGGTGCTACAACTCCAACTCTGAGATATTGGATTTCTACCATTCAGGCTGGTGGACTAGGACACCAATTCTGAGCTCGTGGATTTCCACCATTCAGGCTGGAGGACTAAGACCCCAATTCTGAGCTAGTGAATTTCCACCAGTCAGGTTCGGGGAGTGAGACTCCCAATACTGAGCTAGTGGATTTTCACCATTCAGGCTGGTGGACTAAGACCCCAATTCTGAGCTAGTGAATTTCTACCATTCAGGCTGGTGGACTAAGACCCCAATTCTGAGCTAGTGAATTTCCACCATTCAGGCTGGTGGACTAAGCCTCCACTGTGAATTCCACCATTCAGGCTGGTGACTGACCTAACTGAGCTGAATTTCCACCATTCAGGCTGGTGGACTAGGACTCCCAATTCTGAGATAGTGAATTTCCACCATTCAGGCTGGTGGACTAAGACCCCAATCTGAGCTAGGACCACCATTCAGGCTGTGGACGACCAATTGAGCTGTGGATTTCCACCATTCAAGCTGGCGGACTAAGACCCCAATTCTGAGCTAGGGAATTTCCGCCATTCAGGCTGGTGGACTGGGACCCCAATTCTGAGCTAATGGATTTCCACCATTCAGGTGGGTGGACTACGACCCCAATACTGAGCTAGTGAATTTCAACCATTCAGGCTGGTGGACTGAGACCCAATCTGAGCTAGGAACCTTCAGGCTGGTGGACTAAGCCTCCAATTCTGAGCTAGTGAATTTCCACCATTCAGGCTGGTGGACTGGGACCCCAATTCTGAGATAGTGAATTTCCACCATTCAGGCTGGTGGACTAAGACTCCCAATACTGAGCTTGTGGATTTCCACCATTCAGGCTGGTGGACAAAGACCCCAATACTCAGCTAGTGAATCTTAGCCATTCAGGCTGGGGGACTGTTACACCAATTCTGAGCGAGTGGAGTTCCACCATTCAGGCGGGTGGACTGAGACACCAATTCTGAGCTAGCGAATTTCAACGATACAGGTTGGTGGAATGGGACCCTAATTCTGAGCTAGTGCATTTCCACCATTCAGACTGGTGGACTAAGACCCCAATTCTGAGCTAGTGAATTTCCACCATTCAGGCTGGTGGACTGAGACTCCCAATACTGAGCTAGTGGATTTCCACCATTCAGGCTGGTGGACTAAAACCCCAATTCTGAGCTAGTGAATTTCCACATTTTTCTACTCGTAAACTAGTTTTTAAACTAAATAGTTACCCCCTCCTCCCCCAGAAAGTTCGTAAAAAAACACACATCTTCAGAAAAACACAATAACATTATATGTAGTTAAGCATTTTTCTACTCGTAAATTAATTTCTTAAACTAAATTTTTACCATCTCCATCCCCCCTCAGAAAGTTCAGAAAAACACAATAGCCTTACCTGTAGTGAAACATTTTTCTACTCGTAAACTAATTTTTAAACTAAATAGTTACCCCCCTCCTCCTTCAGAATTTTCAGAAAAACACAATAGCCTTATCTGTATTGAAGCATTTTTCTACTCGTAAACTAATATTTAAACTAAATAGTTACCCCCACACACCTCCCTCAGAAAGTTCAGAAAAACATAATAGCCTTATCTGTATTGAAACATTTTTCTACTCGTAAACTAATTTCTTAAACTAAATAGTTACCCCCACACACCTCCCTCAGAAAGTTCAGAAAAAAAACAATAGCCTTATCTTCAGTGAATCATTTTTCTACTCGTAAAGTAATATCTTAAACTAAAAAGTTACCCCTTCCTCCCTCAGAAAGTTCAGAAAAACACAATAGCCATATCTGTAGTGAAGCTTTTTTCTACTCGTAAACTAATTTTTTAAACTAAAAAGTTACCCCCTCCTCCCTCAGAAAGTTCAGAAATACACAATAGCCTTATCTGTCGTTTAGCATTTTTCTACTCGTAAGCTAATGTGTCAACTACAAAGTTACCCCCCTCCTCCCTCAGAAAGTTCAGAAAAACATAATAGCCTTATCTGTAGTGAAACATTTTTCTACTTGTAAACTAATTTTTTAAACTAAATAGTTACCCCCGCTCTCCTCCCTAAGAAAGTTCAGAAAAACATAATAGCCTTATCTGTAGTGAAGCATCTTTCTACTCGTAAACTAATTTCTTAAACTAAATAGTTACCCCCACACACCTCCCTCAGAAAGTTCAGAAAAAAAACAGAATAGCCTTATCTGTAGTGAAGCATTTTTCTACTCGTAAACTAATTTTTAAACTAAATAGCTACTCCCTCCTCCCTCAGAAAGTTCAGAAAAACACAATAGCCTTATCTGTAGTGAAGCATTTTTCTACTCGTAAACTAATTTTTAAACTAAATAGTTACCCCCTCCTCCCTCAGAAAGTTCAGAAAAAAACACACATGTTCAAAAAAACAGAATAGCCTTATCTGTAGTGAAGCATTTTTCTACTCATAAACTAATTTTTAAACTAAATAGCTACTCCCTCCTCCCTCAGAAAGTTCAGAAAAAAAAACACAATAGCCTTATCTGTAGTGAAGCATTTTTCTACTAGTAAAGTAATTTCTTAAACTAAATAGCTACTCCCTCCTTCCTCAGAAGGTTCAGAAAAATACAATCGCCTTATCTGTATTGAAACATTTTTCTACTCGTAAACTAATTATTAAACTAAAAAGTTACCCCCTCCTTCCTCAAAAAGTTCAGAAAAATACACACATGTTCAGAAAAACACAATAGCCTTATCTGTAGTGAAGCATTTTTCTACTCGTAAACTAATTTCTTAAACTAAATAGTTACCCCCACCCACCTCCCTCAGAAAGTTCAGAAAAAAAACACAATAGCCTTATCTATAGTGAAGCATTTTTCTACTCGTAAACTAATTTCTTAAACTAAATAGTTACCCCCTCCTCCTTCAGAAAGTTCAGAAAAACACAATAGCCTTATCTGTAGTGAAGCATTTTTCTACTCGTAAACTAATTTCTTAAACTAAATAGTTACCCCCTCCTCCCTCAGAAAGTTCAGAAAAACATAATAGCCTTATCTGTAGCGAAGCATTTTTCTACTTGTAAACTAATTTTTAAACTAAAAAGTTACCCCCACCTCTCTCAGAAAGTTCAGAAAAACACAATAGCCTTATCTGTAGTGAAGCATATTTCTACTCGTAAACTAATTTATTAAACTAAATAGTTACCCCCTCCTCCCTCAGAAAGTTCAGAAAAACAAAATAGCATGATCAGTAGTGAATCATTTCTCTACTCCTAAACTAATTTTTAAACTAAAAAGTTACCCCCCACCTCTTTCAGAAAGTTAAGAAAAACGCACTAGAGTTATCTGTAGTGTAGTCTTTTTGTACTCGTAAACTAATTTGTTAAACTAAATAGTCACCCCCTCCTCCCTCAGAAAGTTCAGAAAAACACTTTCACTTAACTACGACTAAGTTTGTTAAATGTGAGTTAAAACCCAAATTAATACAAAACTTAAAATTTTCTCCCCAAGAAAATATTTGAATATGATTTGGTTTTCTGACGAGAATTAGACAAATCCATGTCTTAATCATCAACCTTTTGTTTTCATAGCTCAGATAAGACACGTTTAAACTCTGACTTCAAAAGGGACTCTGTAATTATAAACACATGCGGTTTTTAGACTGGAAAAGAGATTTTTTTGATATTTGGGAAAAAGGGGCATTTTTTGAACGAATTAGCTAAAAGTACAGAATTATGCTCATAACAAAACATTGGGGGAGGGGGTTTTTGTTTTACATAATAGAAAAAAGCATACTTAGCGTTTTCTATCGAATATACTCATTATATTTTAAGATTTTGTATTGTTGGAGGGGATGGGGGCTAAGTCCCCCTGAAATTTGAATTTACTGGTAAATGCTTTTTATCTGGAAATAAATTAAAAAATTTAATAAGCTGTACTCACATTGACAATTGACGAATCCATAATTTCGTGCATGCTTCCAAAACATGTTTGACTACTTTATATCACACCAGTTGTTTTTTTTAAGAATGTACACGTGAATTCATGACGTACATTCATTGTGCAATTGACAACAAAAACAGAAAAAAAAACCTGTTTGCTTTAAATTATTTTATTAAGACCAAACTCTCAAAACATGCTTGACTACATTATACATTGCCAAGTTTAAAAAACCTTGACTTGTATGCGTGAATGTATAGTTGAATGTAGGGTTCGTATCTATTACACTTTTGAGCATATTCTTGTAGGCGTGAATGTATGGTTGAATGTAGGGTTCGTATCTATTACACTTTTGAGCATATTCTTGTATGCGTGAATGTATAGTTGAATGTAGGGTTCGTATCTATTACACTTTTGAGCATATTCTTGTAGGCGTGAATGTATGGTTGAATGTAGGGTTCGTATCTATTACACTTTTGAGCATATTCTTGTAGGGTTGGATGTAGGGTTCTTATCAGCACCTAGGTTACTACTCCCACGCTATCCAGAGACAATTGCTTTGGAGCACATTTAACAAATCTCTCTCAAAACAGCCTCTCAAAACACCCAAGCTTCAAGGCTATACCGGACCAATATAATGACCGTGGCTCCAATACACTGATTTTTCTTCTTCTTAAATTCAGTGGAGGTATTTAGGCTCTCTTCTGAAGCTCTTTTATCTCTCTTCTTCTTCAGATTCACTTATCCTTCTCTTCCTCCATCATTTTAGGACAAGCCTGCTCTCTTCTGAATTTTTATTAAGATTCTGATAACGTCTGCCTTCATCTTTCATTGTCAGATCTTTCTCCAGCAATTGGAAAATAGCATTGTGAAGCATAAGAGCTCGGACAGTCATCTTGAGATGGTTCCTCTCAGTCGCTTATTTTGAACACTCAAATAGAAGATGTTGTAGGGTCTCAACTTCTTCTCCATAAACCCAACTATCGCTTAGATTCCATCTCCTTAAAAGGGGATTCAGCATTAATGATTGAGCCTTTAGCCGATAGAACAATACATATTTTTCTCGCTTTAGGAACGGTGATTAAATGAAAAAACAAGTTTTTTTTAACTAAAAGTAAGGAACGAAGTTAAAACTTAAAACGAACAGAAATTATTCTGTATATGAAAGGGGCTGTCCCCTCATCAACGCCTCGCTCTTTACGCTAAAGCTTTTTATTGTTAAAAAAATAGAGTGGTGAAAAAGTCAAACTTTAGCGTAAAGAGCGAGGCGTTGAGGAGGAGAGCCCCTTTCATATACGGAATAATTTCTGTTCGCTTTAAGTTTTAACGTCGTTCCTTACTTTCAGTTAAAAAAACTTGTTTTTTTATTTAATTTGTGAATGTTTTTGAATTAATGCAGGTTTTTATTTTGGCTCACCGTACAAGAATAATTAAAACAAAATTTGTATATTAATTTTACTTTTATTTGGTTAAATGGCTTTCTCGAAACTTGTTTAATTTTATTTACGAACGTTTTTATTAGTAATAAGTATACGTAACTTAAGAATCAACTTACGTAACGATCTTCTATATTCATAGATTCTTAATGCGTATATTAGGGGGTTCACCCCCAAGTCAATACCTTGCTCTTTAATCTAAAGTTCAAATTTTGTTCCAATTATTTAAAAATGACCCTTAATAACACAGGCCGTTAATTAGAATAAATAGCTCTTATGAAAGTACTAAAAAATCTTTGGCTTCAAGAGCGAGGTATTGACTAGGGGGTGAACCCAATCACATACGTAATATTTTCTGTTCGTTTTAAGTTTTGATGTTGCTCCTTACTTTCAGTTGAAAAACTTGTTTTTTTATATTTAATTTCTGATCTTTTTCTTTAATAATGCTGGGAAATCCGGCGCCCTCTTCATAGCAATGTCCCTTCCCCCATGAAAACTTACTTCATGGAAAGATCATCCCACATAACCTCCGACCCCCCCCCCCCACCGACCAGAAAAAATACCCCTGAAAAAGTCTGTATACTTCCGAATAAACAATTATATATGTTAACATTGGATAAAGTTCATAACTTTCAGCCCTCCCCCCGGGGACTTCGGGGGATTAATTCATCCTAAAAGACATCATAAAGTTATCATATTTACGACCATGCTGAAAAAATGGCTATCTCAAAATTTTGATCGGGTTATTTTGGGAAAAAAATGAGCCTAGTAGTCCTCCATTTTTTTGGTCACTTAAAAAGGGCACTAGAACTTCTAATTTTCGTTCCAATGATTTCTCCCACGATATTCTAGGACCACTGGGTCGATACGACCACCCCTGGAAAAAAAAACAACAAACAAATAAACACGTATCCGTGATCTTTCTTCTGGCAAAAAATGCAAAATTCCACATTTTTGTAGATAGGTTCTTGAAACCTCTACAGTAGGATTCTTTGATACGCTGAATATGATGGCGTGATTTTCATTAAGGTTCTATAACTTTTAGGGGTTCTTTTCCCATTTTTTCTATAATCAGCCAAATTTTCTCAGGCGTGTAACTTTTGATGGTTAAGACTAACCTTGACGAAACATATACTTCTGAAATCAACGTTACAATCTGATTCTTTTGATGCATCTATTTGTATCAAAATTCCGTTTTTTAGAGTTTCGGTTACCATTGAGCCGGTTCTCTCCTTACTTACAGTTCGTTACCACGAACTGTTTGATAGTTTAAGACGGGTGGCGTGGGAGGACTCTCTTGCCAGGAATTCTTATTGTCTTCAGTAATGTAAAATTAGCTACTGCTCTGATGACTCCTGCCAATTGCGCCTCGCCCTATTGGCATTACTGTATACCCCAACGATATGTGGGGTTCCGGCATGGTTGGGAATGGGCTGGAAGACAATCTTCTTTCCAGATTTATTATTGGTTTATTATTGCAATTCTCAGCTTTTGAAAATCAGTATCTTTTGCCGTTTTATTTGTTGCCCATAAGGCCTTTGCCTTATGTACCTGTTTTGGGAGAGGTGCTTAGACGAATTTTACGTAAACATAACATTGATACATGTTTCCAATCAGCGAGACCAATAGGTAATTTTATTAATTCTGGAAAGGATTTAACCCGGGGAAATGCAGTTAGTGGGGTGTATAAAATCCTCGTTCTTGTGGGAAGTGTTATGTTGGTAGAAATCACCAACAATTTCTTGAAAGATTTATTGAGCATTGCAACTCAACAGAAAAAACTACAATTAAACGGGCCTCCTGAAACTTTTGTTGCGGCTCTGGCTGAACACATTTTCTCTCATCCTAAACATTTTTTACAATTTGATGAGGCCACGTTTATTTCTAATGATAGAGGGTTTTCTCAGTGGACGAGGGAGGCTATAGAAATTAAAAAACATATGTTTATTAATCTTTCAGTAAATAGAGACACGGGAAGTTTAAATATAGACTCAATTTATGATAGCCTTTTGAAAAATGGACCATTAGTCAATAAAGGAATTAAGAATTTACATAATCACCAGGGGATGAGATTACCTACTAGACCAGAAAGAATTGCTTCAAGAATAGCTAACAAGGGGATTATTTCGCAACAGAATAATTAACTTCATTTCCATATTTATACTTTTGTTCACCCAGTTGCTTTGGTGTACTCATCGAAGTAGCTCTAATAGCTTCTGTTCCCTGCATAGATCAGTTGCGACAATTGTATTTTATTAATATTGGTTTTATTTGTTTTTAGTTCTTTTTTATCTTTGTTTCGTTTGTGCTGAAGACGCCTAGTTTACATACAGGCGAAATATCCACATTGTTTTAGTCTTTCATCTTTTCACTCTACTGGCCAAAGTCTCGTTTGTTGTCTTTTCATTGAGTTTTATCTCTCTTTGTTGTTGTTTTTGTCATGGTTGGCCATTTCGGCTTCAGAACTTTCATATATAAACCTTATGCACCCCAAGGGCATGACTTACAACCCTTACCCTGAGGACTGTGGGGGAGGGGGGGGGGTTGTCAGCATCAAATACAAAATTTGTGGATTTTTCAACTACGTTGAACAAAATGGCTATCTCAAAATTTTGATTGGATGTGTTTGGATAAATGGTGGGCGTAGGAGGGGTGTTTGTTGCCCCCCAATCACTTTCGGTCATTAAAAAGGACACTACCCCTTTCAGTTTACGATCGAATGAGCCCTTTTTGAAATTTCTATGACAACTCCTTCGTTACGAATACCCTGGTCTAAAACTAAAAACAAAGAATAATAAATAAATAATACATTGTGCCACCATCAATCTTTACTATGATAGTGACGCAGAAGAGAAAGCACCTCAATCCACAGAGTGGATAAGTTGATTTTCATTCACTATAAATATAGCCACATCCCGTAATTATAATATACTTCTGAAGTTTGCCAGAATGTAGTTTTTTTGGACTTACACTAATATTTGAAGATAAATGTTGAATTTTATGATTCAGTATTCGAAGTTTTGTATACAGCAATTTTCGACGAATATAAATACTCCTAATTTTGATAATTAATTCTGTTAGGAATACATAGCTGCTAGAATTTTAACTATTTTGCAAGGGTTCTGAAATACCACATTCCTTTCATTTCTACCAGATTTCTACTTCTCTTGATGAACAACGAAGAAGACCAGCGTCCAGCGAGTGACTCGCGAAGTACTACCTAACTAATAGGCCCAAATCTGTTGTAAATTAAAGATGGGATTTGAGAAAGATTTATAAAAAAAAAATAAATGTTTCCGGTCAACAATGATTGCGTCGGCCTTTCAAACAATTCGTGGTAACGAACTGTAGCTAAGGAGCGACCCGGCTCAATAGTAACCAAAACTCTAAAAACCGGAATTTCGATACCCATAGATACATCAAAAATCAAATTTTTATGCTGATCTCAAATATATAAGTTTCATTAAGTTTAGTTGCACCCATCAAAAGTTATGTGCCTGAGAAAATTTGCCTTATTTTCGAAAAAGGGGGAAATACCCCCAAAATGTCATAGAAACCTAATGAAAATCAAACCATCGGATACAGCGTATCAGAAAACCCTACTGCGGAAGTTTCAAGTTCCTATCTGCAAAAGTGTGGAATTTTGTATTTTTTGTCAGAAGAAAGATCACGGATGCGTGTTTATTTGTTTTTTTGTTTGGGGTGAAAGTTTGAATCTGTCACACAACTTTATTTTTTAAAACAATAAAAAACTTTAGCGTAAAGGGCAAGGTATTGAGGAGGGGACAGCCCCTTTCATATACGGAATAATTTCTGTTTGTTTTAAGTTTTAATGTCGCTCCTTACTTTCAGTTAATAATTCAGTGAAGCCCTTTTTACAACCCGGAAGCACATAACATGTTTTGATTTAGTCCAGCACTTTCCTCAACATTCTCTGGAAGGTTCACCTGTTTTCCCTTAGTGTTCTTGGAAAATGAAGTTTAAACATGAATACCTTTCTCAGTGACAGTGTGTTTGGGAAAATGGTGGGCTTGGGAGGGAGTTAGTTGTCAATCACTTTTGAATATTAAAAAGGGCCCTATCCCTTTCAATTTCAAATCAAATGAACCTTTTTCGAAGTTTCTATGACATCAAGTGACCATCTCAAAATTTTTAGCTGATGCATTTCGGGAAAATACGAGGCGTGGGGGGGGTATCCATCCTCCCGTCACTCTGAATCTCAAAAATGACGCTGAAAATTTCTGATTAGCAATTCAATAAGCCCTCTTCGCAGTTTATACGATCATCCTTTCTATATAAGCCTTACTTTCCCCTAGGGCATAACTTACAGTCCTTGCCCTGAGGGCTGTAGGGGGATTGTCATCCTAAAAGACATAGTTTTCGGACCTTTCAATTACGTTGAACAAAATGGCTATATCAAAATTTTGATTGGATGTGTTTGGGGAAATGGTGGGCGTGGGAGGGGGCTAGTTGCTCGCTAGTCACTTTCGACTATAAAAATGGGCACGAACCCTTTCAATTTACAATCGAATGAGCCTTTTTGAAGTTTCTAAAACAACAAGTAGACATTTCAAAATTTCTATCAGATTCATTTCAGGAAAATACGAGGTGTGGGAGGAGGGGGGGGGGTACCTGACCTCCCATCAATTTTAATCTTATATAGAGTACTAGAAATTCTTATTATCAATCTTTTCAACCCCCTCCGAAGTGTCTACAACCACCCTTTCTCTACAAACTTTACCCCCAGGGCCGCTGGGGTCTGCCTTCCTCAAAGAAATAATTCCCGGACCTTTTAATTACGCTAAACAAAATAGAAATCTCAAAACTTTTATTGGATGTGTTGGGGGAAATGGTGGGTGTGGGAGGGGGCTAGTTGTCCTCTAATCACTTTCGATTTTTAAAAGGGGCACTAGTCCCTTCAATTGTCAATTCAATAAGCCTTTTTATAAGTTTCTATGACAACAAATGACCATCTGAAAATTTCTATCAGATATATTTCGGGAAATACGAAGTATGTGGGAGGTATCCACTCTCCAATTACTCTGAATCTTAAAGAGGACACTAGAACTCTTGATTACCAATCCAATAGGCCCCCTCCGAAGTTTATACGATCCTCCTTTCCAAATAAACCTTAAATACCCCCAGGGCATAACTTACAACCCTTGCCCTGAGGCTTTTTTTTGGGGGGGGGGGTCATCCTCAAAGACATAATTTCCGAATCTTTCAACTATGTAGAACAAAATGGCTATCTTAAAATTTGGATTGAATGCGTTTGGGGAAATGGTGGGCGTGGGAGGGGGGTTAGTTGGCCTTCAATCACAACTATTACAAATAGTGCTAGAGCTACTCTTCGATATTTCATTAGAAAGCAATCAAATCTTAGGAGGAGCAAGCAACAAATTCTTTGTCTGATTGTAAATCATGCAGTTTGTAAATCATGCCTTTTAGCGGAGTCTTTTATCACTATTCAAGCGTAGGGGTGAAGAAAGCGCGGTAAACTTTTATTATCAGTCCCCATACCTCTACCATCATGATCAAAATACAAAGAAGTAACAATAATACATTTAGCATATTTACTTTTCTGTGAACCATACACAATTAATTAGTCAAGAACAGGAAGCATATCTTCTTCCTTCTCTGTTGAAAATTGCATTTCCAGTAAGGATTTGACAGCCCTTATCTAAGGACCACCTTTAATTACCCTGGCTTAAGCATATTTACTGGAATGCTCTTGCAACTGTGCTGACTTTTGCGTTTCTACTCCATGCTTTTTGCGTGTCAAGTAGGTTTTACTTAGTTACAATTGAAATCCCTGAAGTTTTACTCTGCTCATTTAGTCACCTTATCGCAAGCAAAACATATAAAACTGTCGTGAGTTCTAGTCAAATTTCAACATCTGCTGGGATATTTCAGTGCTGAATAACTGCTAAAGGGGCATAAATTCTTATATTCAGTTATTTGATTAAATTAACTTTGGATTGTCAGATCTTATATAGACAATTTTGAGTTTGCAAACCTTGCATAGATAACACAATCGTTTGTGTTGCAATTTGTTTTAGGTCAACCCTTATTCATGCTCCACTAGCTTTCACATTCAAATCTCAGAGGAGTGAAGCAGAGGACAATCGCAACCATTTTACCTTTATTTCGGTATAGTTTCCTATTTTTACCACGTTGCATATGTTTTGTGTCTTTTCAAATTCCCCATTCTATAGGAGGCCATACGGTCAATCACTTTGATCAAAAGCTTCCGTCAAAGGATGATTGACTGTCTAGGAACCTGTTGGACGCTTGAGTCAAGCGTTGACGGTGACAAATAGAAAGTTTGAATGACTCAATCATTTTGATGAAAAGCAATGTGTTAGATTACATTTGGTCAAGATTGAAGGGTTGATTGAGGGATCGAATGAAGGTTGATTACAGCACAAGTCAATCGATTGACGAAAACTTTTGATCAAAATGATTGACCGTCTAGGGTCCCCTTATCTCGGAATAAATTACTGGATACTAGATTGTATTTGTACAATTCATGCGTTTTTATTTAAATTCCTCAGCTTTCTTGGGCACGTTTTTCGAAAATAAATCCTCATTTTGCATTAGTTACTTGTATGTTTGCCCATAATAAAAAAGGGCACTATTAAACATTTGTTCTCGATCAGGGTTGATTCATGAACGCAATACTTTTACAATCAATATTACTATTTAAGAATTCATTTCACCAAGTGGCAAAGAAAACCCATCAGTGCTTTCCTTGCAAAAAAGTGGTTTTCCTTTTTTTGTAGGTCGGGGAGTGTAATTATCCTGCAAAGGGTTTTTGATCATGGTGCTTCCAGTGGTGTTCTTCTCGTTTAGATCCAAGGCCATTCTCGGTGGGTTTCAGGTTCATTTTCAGCTTGAAACGAAATTTGTATCTAGCCAGAAATTTTTTTTTTAACACATTCTTAAACTTCCGGTTACTATGAACCGTGGGTCACTCTTTACTCGGTTGCTGATACCACTGCAACCATGAAAGATATTAGAGTGTTTTACGTTTCTCCTTCACGTTTGGGAATCTATTAGCTATCCTTAGCTCATTGGTATAAAAATATTCAGATTCTTTATAATTTCAATACTCATGATAGTAATCTATGTTTACTAATCTTAGTAATTTAAGTTTCAATTTTGGCTGCTTTAACATGTTTTTTTATCCTAGTTGTCTACTTGAATTAAATAGTTCTCTTTTTGTAAATTTTCACTCCCTATTCATTTTCCCCACCTCAAATGGCGGACATGTCACCTATTTTACCCTCAATCTATCTATAAGTAGAAAGCATTAAAAAAAGCGCTAGCGATCCTGTGATCAAAAATTACGAACTACAGACACACATTCGGACAAAATTTGAAAAATTTCTCCACAGAGACAAACAATGCTTATATCCACTCAGCTGACTTACATCCGCAAAACAAAAGTTTTCTGTTTTTCTACAGAAAGTAGGAAGTCTAAAATTACGAAAAAATACTTATATTAATATTATATCATACTATTGAGCAAAACTGAGTTGATATTTTTTTTTATTATTATTTCTTTATTCATTTATCAGTTTTGGCTATCATAAAAAATAGAAAAAAAAGAGAATTTTCACAACAAGACTGGAAAGCTTGCATGTCCGCTTATATTTTGTTTTGTAGGCTATTATTACCTGGAAAAATACTAATAGTATCAGCGTTTGCGTGCTTCTAATGAAATATAAAAACTATCATTTGCTGCATTTCAAACATTAAATTCTGTTTTAAACTTCAGGAATGTCTTGGAAACACTATAAAAGTTGACCAGCGCTGCAATATTGTTCGTCTTACCCAGCAGTTTTAACAAAACATAATTTAACTTTTAAAAATACCTTGTTTTTCTCTACCTATAACATAGAAACTAATTTCCGTAGAAACAACTCGGTTTTTCAGATTTGAAAATCAGATTAAGTAAGGCTTATGTCGATACAAACGAAAAGCTATCAAATTTACCTTGGAAACGTAAACTGACAAATCGTTATTCCTGCTTAAAAATGGACAGATAGCATATTTTTTATGTCAGGTATTGGATGTGTATCTGTGATTCTTCTCCAGTAGAAAAATATACGAAATACAGTCTTTATTTTATTCCTCTGAACTTGGAAGTATGATACAATAGAACAATTCTCAAAAGGCGAAAGGTGGAGGCTTGGCCCCCTTCGCTCCCTTTTGACTCAAGAAGCCTCTAGATTAGAAAGAGTTCAAAAAGAAATGTGGATATCAATAAAAGTAAAGTATGACGGCACTAGATCCTTAAGGTCCAAACCGGTGGTGCTGATCTCCGTTTCTTGGCCCTTCAGCCAGAAAGTGCAATGGGGGGCTGGGGGCCAGCCATCCTGTGCTTTCGCACACCCTTCCTGTTTACCTTCCCCAGATATCTCCAGGTACCCATTTACAGGTGGGGCGACTCTGTCTGAGTTTACAAAGTCACATCACTGACCCACGTCCCAAACCAAATAACTGGCCACGCCAGGGATCGAACCCGTGCCCCTTGGACAAAGAATTCTTAACCCAGCGCCCTTAGTCAGGACGGCTGTGTGGATATCAATATATCTCCATTTGTCCTTCCTCTGGATCTTTCAATAGTTCTTTTCTTTATCTTGAGTATTTTAGCCGGGCTTAAATTAGGTCCCCAGATACGATTACCACTTTTCAGGCACGTAATCAGGAATTTTTCCAGGCGGGGGGGGGGGGGGTATAAGAAACGAAGTCTACTTGATGATTTGAATTAGGAATACCCAGAAGTTCGACAAATTTTGGATTTTTTGTTGGGAAGGGGGAGACCCCTGCCCCCACGTAAATCCCTGCTACTTCTGAATTATTATTAATATTTGGGCAATTAATTCATTTTTTAAGTACATTGACAGTGTCAGGCAACAGTAGAAGCTCTTGAGGGCTGGTGCATGTCCCCAATCAATCCGAATAGTATAAAAGGGAGGATAGGGTGTTTGTTAAAAGAGGCTTTGGTACTCGCCAGGAAACCTTCCATGCTGGAACTTTGAAAGTCTTAAGAGAAGAGGTGCAATTGAAGTTTGAAAAAACAGAAAAGTGGCCTATTATTTAGCAAATGTTTCACTTTTGTAGAGCCTTGGTCATCTAGTAGGGAGAACCCTGATGTAATCTCTGTTATAGCTATCAATGAATAAGGTAGTGGCAGGCAGGTTGTGGGTAAAATAAAAGAAGTCCAGTTAGTCTCAGCCTTTCCTAGAAGAATTAATCTCCCAATGGTTACCTCTGAGCAGCTTTTAGAGGAGCTTAGATTATCTTATAGAGAAAGAAAAAGTAATGACGAAGGCTAACAGCTTATCATTGTCGATGCCGTTTCCACGAAACCAGTGGTGCCAATTCACGAGAGTTTTAAGGGAAGGAGCAAAATGGGTTTTATAAAATCTTTGGATTAATTTTTTAGATTTTATATTCAGCTTCAATGCCAAAAAAGGGAGAAGCAAATGGTGCAACTTCACGGAGCGTGATTTTAAAATACTTATTATTGAATCACTTGTCCACCACCTTGAAGATTACCTTCAGTCTTCAATGAGTCTAAGCACGGTGGACTTTTAGGTATACAAGCTAGAAGCCTTGTTTGTCTATTTAGACGCAGTTGAATATTCTTGGGGGATTTTCTGTAATGTTCAAACATGTCAACTAGTAAAAACGACAAGAATTCCATTGCTTCTTTGCAGTAAGACTGTGTTGAGGATAGAAAGTACTCGAAAATCTACTTAGCCATTAAGGGTGCAAAAGGACTTCCTTACTCAAAAAGTCAAGGAGTTCTGAGAGTGAGGGAAAAAAATCTAAAAGCACTCATGTGGCGTAAGATGAGGAGCCACTAAAAGAAATACTCATTCCCTAACATAATTTGAGAGCGTGTTAGAAAAGCAACTAACAGGAATTAATAGTTATTGCGGATTCTAGTGATTGAAATAGGCGAAAAGCAGCAATATATTCAACCTTCAACTTATTTTATGTTTAAGTACGATTAGCTATCTAGTGGGTTAACCATTTTATCAGTTTAGAAAGGCTTGATTCCAGAGAGCAATTGATTCAGAAGATATGGGTTGAATACTCGTGGATGAATGAATGAATAGAATTTTATTTAAAAATTTCTTGCACAGCAAATTTGCCGAATTTGAATTTTAAGTAAAAAAAAATACTATATGTATCTCATAGGCACTATATATATATATATATATATATATATATATATATATATATATATATATATATATATATATATATATATATATATATATATATATATATATATATATATATATATATATATATATATATATATATATATATATATATATATATATATATATATCATCAAAAGAACGTGACGTTCACGTCAAACATAATTCATTGTAAAAAAAAACACATGAAAAAAGTCAACCCTAAATTAGGAAGTCAAAAATAGAAACAAAATAAAAAACAATAAAATTAATGAGAATACATAAAAAAACATGATGAGTCAAAACTTAGTTAAATGTCAAAGAGACAAAAAATAAATAGATAACAATAAAATTAAAGACTAATTTTCCTGGCTATTATATAACTCGACAAAACTCGGAACAAAACTCTTCGATATCTTTCATGTTTAGCGGGGATGGGAGTCAGTTTGGGGACTTTCTGGGATTTTATACGGGACAGTCTGTTGCGGGTGGGAAGGTAGGGTTCGGGGATGATGGACCGTAATCGAGAAATAGACAGGGTCTTGGTACCGAAACGAAGACACAGGAGGTTCCTTCTCTCGGCCAACGTGGTGAGCTTGAACTTACCTAGTAGATAATGATATGAAACCTTCCCTTAACCATTCATGATTCTAAGTGCTCGTTTTCGGACATTTTCAATCTTATAAATATGCTCTGAAGAAAGACCAAAATGCCACACTGGACAAGCAAACTCCAGTATTGGCCGAATAAAAGAATAATAAAGTTGGAGAAGATCCTTAGGGGGGCAAGAAAATTTTAACAAAAGTTTTAGAAGGGAAACCGAAGGGGAAACTTGTTTTAAGATATTTTGAACATGGGTATCCCACTTCAAGTCAACATTAATTGTCACCCCAAGTAGTTTAATGTATGTGACAGAGATTTTGGGAGGAATGGGGCTTGTGAAAGAAGGAGGGGATTTAAAAAAATTAACTCTCATAACTGACGATTTATTAGCGTTGACTTTCATCTTTGACAAAGAAGCCTCCTGCGTGAAATCGTCAAGTTATGTCATAATTGAGTTTTTAATATTTCTTCGGCAAACCTCAAGTGTAGGCAGGTCGTCCACATACTTCCATCGATCTGTGTGGTCAGTCATGAGGCTATTAACCATTATAAGAAATAAAATGGAACCCATTAGAGTTCTCTGAGGCACCCCACAAAAGATAGAAAGGGATCGGAATAAACATTTTTATATTTAAGCACTTGAAAACGATTTGTTTAAAAGGTGGCAGCAATTTTAACTAGAAAGGGACTCACTTGAAACTCTTTCAGCAGTTTATTTAAAAGGATATTGTGGTCAATTTGGTCGAATGCTTTCTGGAGATCAATTAATAAAAGATTCAACCATGTATCAGATTTTTCAAGGTTTTTAAGAACGGTGTCAAGAAGACTAACACGATAGTGTGAAGTAAACGTCTCCTTCAGGTTTCCAAATTGTTGTAAGTCCATAAGTTCAACAATCTCTGCCTTTAACCAATTAGCTAAGAAACCCTCATACTTTTTTGAAAAACCCGGGGTTAAGGTGATCGGTCGAACTCCAGTAAAATCGCTTAAACCTCCCTTCTTTTGGATTGGAGTAACATCTGAACGACGACGGGTAACATCAGGAATTACTAATATCATTAAAAATACTAACAAGGGGTGTTGATAGTTTATCAGGGAATGCTTTTATTAGATCAATTGGGATATCAATGGGACAAATGCTAGTTTTTTCAGTTTCTGTATTTTTCTATTATTCGCCTCACTGAAATTTCCGGGATTTTATCTTTTGGGATTAGCTGATTTTATATTTTGGGATCCCTGAGTTTCAGGGATTAGCTGATTTTCCGAGAGAGGGGGAACGTTTGCACAAGGCTAGCTAGGTGTTTATTAAACTCATTTGCTGTCTGTTCAGGCGGTTCATCCAAAAGAAAATCAAGGTTCTTGCAGAACCGACAACCTATTTCTCTCACTTTCTTAAACCATTGCTGAGGTTTGCTCTGTTTTAAGTAATTTAATTTATTTTCACCATAACGAGAAGCAGCACGACGTATTTGTTTCTCAGTTTGTTTACGGAGGATTAAGGCTTCCTATTTCTTTTCAAGGCGAAAAAGTTTTAGTTTTAAATGGATTAGTCCTTTTATTTTTTCATTAGTGTAAGGTTTATCTGAGGAACATACATCCTTGGTAACCTCTGAGAAACAATTTTGGTAATTGGTGATTTATTTATGAGGTTCTGATGCTGAAACAAACTTAACAATTTGACATGCAGCTGTGGGTAGTTTTATTCCTAATTCATTGTTATTTATTTTTTGCAAAAATGTTTATTGTCAGCTTGGATATTTCTTTGCAAACATGTACAATAACAAGTTGAAGTGTTGAAATTGAGCCATTTGCTCTAAAATTCCAGATTTTTTTTGTTTACTGACATGTGATAAAAGTTTTACAAAACACAAAAGAAGGACATTGTTGGCATTCGCTATTCTTTGCAAAGATTCCACTAAAACGTAAAAATACTTGGTGCGAGACGATTGCTTTAAAACACAGACTTTGGCGTAAACATGCAACATAATACTTACGAAGTGTAAAACAAATAAAAGAAAACCTGAATGCAACAGAATTGCAAAAAAACAGAAGCAATGGCGTGAATAAATTAATATATCTATTCTTTATACAAGTACATAAGTAAGTTATTCTTTTGTAATTATTTCCTTTGTAAAAAGAGAATAAAACATGCATTTACTTTTCTGCCGTTAAAAAATACTTTGGGAAATATTTATTTAAAGTTATTTCATTACTTGAATAGGAGCCATTACACTTACCTTACCTTACCTTACCTTAAATAGGAGCCATTTTCCTTACCAGCATTAAGATCCAAAATTGTGTAGCCTTTAGAAGATTTTGGTTGTTACGGCACAAGATTTTTATCTTCTGCCTTTAACATTTTTGTTATCTCAATTAAGTAAATCCTTATATTTTGATTGATAGGTATTTCGCAATATGTTTCCCAATGAAATTTCAAATAACAACCAGAAGGGCACGAGTGATGCTGATATTCATTTGGATTCTGGCCTTATCTGTCGCTTCTCCATGGCTTATATACTTTACATTAGTTCCGTACAAGTGAGTACTTTGATTCACTCTGCATATTTGTGTTTGATCTGTTTGTAGCCGGTTTTTTTTACATATTAAGGTCATAACGAAATTCTTATTTTCAAGGTTCGTTTTTTTTTTCATTTCGAGGTTTTATAAATTTTGTGGTTCCCTAGATGAAAGAAAAATCAGGCGAGGACAATTCTTTCTTCAGAATAAATGTTTTTTCTAACTGCTTACATTTTGGCTTACTCTCTTATAAATTGTATCAAAAGTTCGTGGTAACGAACTGTAAGCAAGGAGCGACCCAGCTCAATAGTAACCGAAACTCTTAAAAGAATTTTGATACTAGTAGATGCATCAAAAGAATTGGCTTATGTTTCTGATTTCATATATATATAAGTTTCATTAGTCTTACCCAGCAAAGCCTACGAGCCTGATAAAATTTGCACGATTTTCAAAAAAGGGGAAACAGCCCTTAAAAGTAATAGAATCTTAATGAAACTGACACCATTAGGTTCAGCGTATCAGAGAACTCTACTGTAGAGGTTTCAAGCTCTTATCTACAAAAACCTGGAATTTTGAATTTTTTGCCAGAAGAAAGATCACGGATGCGTGTTTTTTTTTACGAGAGGTGATTGTATCGACCCAGTAGTCCTAGAATATCAGGAGACGGCTCATTCGAACGGAATTTATAAGTCCTAGTGCCCTTTTTGAGTATTCAATAGATTGGAGGGTAACTAAGCCTCTTCACACGCTCCTTTTTTTTTAATCTCCGATAAAAATTTTGAGATAAATATTTTATTAACATAGTCGAAAGGCTGAATGCCTTTGGAAAGGTCATGACCCCCACCACCCCTGGGGAAAGATCTTTGGGGAAACTTCAGAGATAGCGCAATTTAAGTTATAAAATATGCCCATTGTTTACCATTGTTTACATTGTTTATTTATTATTGGGAAGTATGCATACATTTGTCTGTGGGGGGGGAGGGGGATTTTCTGCTGTGGGGATTTTCCATGGGGAGGATCTTCCATAGGAAGGAAAGTTTCAAGAGGGTGAATTTTTTAGTGGAAATTTTATACAGGGAGGATTTGCCAGAATTCCTATACGAAAATCTTCTTATATCTTGCTTTCTCTTTACCGACTCAATTTTACGTGTGGAGATGTCAAGAGCAATTTTCCGGAGTAAATTTTTACCAGGTTTAATTGTCTAGAGAATATATCCGTGGGGAGGAGATATTTTGCCGCGTAGGTGGAGTCAGATTTCCTGGCGTTAATTAGAAAACGATAAGAAATTAATCAAATAACAAAACAAGTTTCTTCAGCTGAAAGTCAAGAGCAACATTAAAATTTAAAACGGAAATAAAATTATTACGAATACGAGGAGGACTGCTCCTCTTAAAACATCGCTCTTTCCACTTAAGTTTGAATTTTGTCCCAATTCTTTAAGAACGACTCCTGAGGCAAAAGGTTTGTTTAATTAGAATAATAAGAAGCTTTCTTAAGTAATAAAAACTTTAGCATGAAAAGTGCGGTGTTGAGGAGGAGCAACCCTCCTTACTTTTAGAATTGTTCCTTACTTTATGTAGAGAAACTGGTTGCTTTTTTTTATTTTTTTTATAACGAATGGCCTGAGGTCATTCTAAATTAGAAGAAAATAAAAAAAATAAGTTGATCGTTAAGTGGGTCGCAAGTCATGACTTTGTTTGATTGTTTAAATTAGTAGTATCCCTGTATGCACTTTAAAGTCAGCCCCATCCATGCTCTTAAAGACAGCCCTATCCGTGCCATTAAAGTCAGGCCTATCCTTGCTTTTAAGCGGTCCATTATCCCACCAGAAAAGCGCAACCATATTAGAGTTGCTAGTCCCTCAAGGAGATCTAAGTTTTTTTCGGAAACTTTTATTCTCTGATAAAATTCTTCAATCTATTTAAAAAGGCACGTAGGACAACATTCTGAGCAGGATCTTGTCTCAACTTCTGGCACGATAAGGATTTCTTGGAAATACATTCTTTCTGTATCAATACCATGATTTCAAGCGGCCATATAGTGGTATCTCAGAAAAATATTTTGACATAAAAGAAAGACCGTCTAGCTTATATTCAGTAGATGAAACGAAGTATATCTATCAACATGTGCAATAAAAGGAGCTGTGATGAGGCTTGCAATAAACAAGAGGTTAGTGATATATATATTTCATCGTATGCTTAGTGCATGGGGACTGTTTCATGTACAGTTTCAGTTTTTCGAATGGCATTTACAGTCCTCTTTAGCTAGTGAATTGTATGTATAGTTTTAAAATTATCGCAACCTACTAGTCTTTATTGAGCTATTGAATTCAGTCCATGGAATATTTTGAACCTGAACCTTCCCGGGGATGGTTAAAAAAGAATATTTACTGAATTTTACGTGTTGGGACATCATATATAATAATTGGTTAAAAAACACCTCTTCTTACTAGTTATTCTTAATTTTTTTACATAGACGTTGTTTCATTTTTTTACATGTCTTAAAATAACATCAATTATACATATAGCAAACAAACCACCTGTGATATTTTAAAAGTACAAAATGAGGATGATATAAACATATCAGTGATTTTTTCTTTTAGAAAAATAATGTTTGCAGTGACGTTTGCTCTTTGACTTTTTTTTATTGAACTGAACTTTTTCAACTTTTTTTTTCATGTCTTAAAATCAAATAGAATACACTAATAGAAAAAAAGACACTGTATACGATCATATTAAACACGGACGCATACACGTACACATACACAAACACATACACGCACAAACACACACACAATCACACACACCTACAAACAAACACACGCACACACGCACAAACAAACACACACACACACATACAATCGAAAAATTCTTTTTTGGGTTGAAAAAAAAAACAGACTATTTCAAGAAACAACTTCACATTCATTTTTATGGTTAATCTATCGGCAGTATCACAGCCATCAAACCAAGGGGATAGCCCGTTTTTTGAAAACATGGTGCATTTTAAACCAGTATAAATATGTTTTGAAGATCAACGACACGTTAATTGATAAATCTTACGATTCATATGCTACAGTATTGAAAATGAGTTTAGCGTGCCAAAATTGATTTTTTTTCATCAGTCACTATGATGTTCGGTATAGTTGACTCAGACAGTATGTCGGATTGAAACAATCCACTTGTGGTGTTATTTTCAAAGTGGAATTCCTATTGTTAGATGAACAATGTCGTGAATTTCATAGCTATAAATGGAATCTCAATTACAATATGTTCAAGTATAATAAAAAATGATGGTGTGCAACATTAAATTTTATAAATCGAAGTAGCATTTATCATTACATCATAAAACCCTGCAATGAAAATGGTTATGAAACAAAAGAAGTGCAAGAGGAAATTCAAGAATTATGCAGTTTTTTGGTGCGCAAGCTGTTTACGATAAGGGAAATGTCCCAACGGACAATGTCATAGTAGAAGAAGGTGATAAAGACATTGCATTATTCAATTTGGAAGACTTCAATTGTGAGAAATACCTACATTCAGCTTATGACCCTGAAGATTAAGTTCGATATCTCCCTCCGTGTGTGCTTGAGAAGATACCTGATAAGAGAAAATGCATCAGATATCTGAAGACCTAAACTTTTGCTCCTTATATTGAAAAGAATGAAAAAGCGGTAATGGTTTAAGTGAATCTACCCTTGACAATTGGACAAAAAAAGACATGTCAAGAGAAAACATAATGAAGTATTTTATGGAATAAACTCAAAGCATTCGCTTTTTTATGATGATGTTCTATATATCATTATTTCAATTGAAAAAAATTATGCATTACTTTGTCATGTTTCCATTAATATTATTAATTAAAAAAAAACTTTCCGAAAAATAAGTTTTTCAAAGTAAAGTAAAGGCCATTTTAAACATAAGCTCAGCGTATACAAATACCTCCTAAAATTCAAACTTAAAATGACTAGAAATTACTATTAAGGAATAAATGAAGCAGAAAACGAACAGAAATTATATAAACAATCATAGCAAAACATACAATAAGTAATAATATAAATGAATAAATAGATCTTAAAGCAAGTAATGCTGAGATTGAAAATGAAAATCAATCTTAAAACGAAAAAAATTTTTCCTACTGATGCTTAACTGAAACTTAAAACGAACAAAAATTAAATAAACAATCAATGCAAACAAACATACAATAGATATTAATGTAAATCAATAAATAAATCTTAAAACGAGTGAAACTTAAATTGAGTATGCAAATCAAGCTTGAAACGAACAAAAATCACTACAAACAAGAGTTTGGGGTATCATCTCCTTCTCTCACTGTAAAAGTCTAAAACCTACTGCGTCATTGGTACTTTGCTGAAAACAAATTTTATGACAAATATTTTTTTTTGTACTTAATTTTGAAAATAAACATTAAACTTATAGTAACATTTTGAACTGTTTAGCTTTTAGCAATTAATATCATTATACATCAAATATCAGTTTGATTTATTAGCTCTTTTTAATGTTGTTCAAAACGAATATAGTTTCACAACAACCAAAAGTTTGAATACTGCTTCCTTCCTTAACTGTAAATAAAAACCAAAAGCATATTGCGTTATTAGCACTTAACTGAAAACAAATTATTTTACAAATATTTTCTTTTCCAGTTCTTACAGCATTGAAAATAAATATAAAATTAAATTGAAATAAATTCTTGAACTGATGGATCTTTCAACAATTAATATAATTATATATCAAATATTCAATTTGATTTTTTTTATACTTTCCAAGACTGTTCAAGACACATATAGTTTTCAGTAAAGCGCCAATGACGCATTAGGTCTTAGACTTTTACAGTGAGAGAAGGAGTTGATACCCAAATTCTTGTTTATAGTGATTTTGTTCGTTTCAAGCTTGACCTGCATATTCAATTTTAGTTTTACTCGTTTTAAGATTTATTTATTCATTTACAAAAATATATATTGTATGTTTTTTGTATTGATTGTTTATTTAATTTATGTTTGTTCTTTTTATATCCTGTTTCAGCATTACTCGATTTAAGATCTATTTATTCATTTATATTATTACTTCTTGTATGTTTTTCGCTATGATTGTTTATTCAATTTCGGTTCGTTTTGGGTTTCATTTATTCTTTAAAATAATTTCTGGTCGTTTTAAGTTTGAATTTTAACAGGTATTGCATCTGCTGAGCTCAAGTTTAAAATGGCCTTTACTTTTCTTTGAAAATTAAAGATCTTAAGCTGAACTGGCCAGCCATGACAAAAACCAACAAAGATAAATTCTCAGTAAAAAAAAAAACGAGACTGCGGCCAGTGGAGAGAAAAAAAAACGAAAAATGCAAAACAACGCGGATATTTCGCCTGTATCCAAACAAGGCGTCTTCAGCACGAAAGAAACAAAAGAGGAACAAGATAAAAAAAACAAGCTAAAACTAAAAAACCAATAAAACCACCACCAAAAAAATATATATACGATTGGCGCAAACTAATCCACGTAGGGAAAAGATGCTATTATAGAGTTACTTCGGTGAGAACACCAGAGTAACTGAGGAAAAAAAAACTGAAAATCACTTTAATTATTCTGTTGCGAAATAATCCTTTTATTGACTTTTATTGAAGAAAATTGTTTTGGTCTAGCAGGTAAAATAGTCCCCTGGAGATTATTTAAAATCTTAACTCTCTTATCGACTGCTCATTCACTCTTTGGAAGATTATCATAAATTGGGTCAGAATTTAAACTACCTGTGTCCCTATTTATCGAAAGGTTAGCAAACATATGATTTTTTAAATTCCAATGGCTTCTCTCGCCCATTATGTGTACCCCTTATCATTTGAAATAGCTAAGGCCTCATCAAATTTTACAAAATGATCTGGTTTCAACCAAATATGTTCTGCTAAAGCTGAAACAAAAGTTTCCAGAGGCTTGCTTAATTGTAGGATTTTTATATTGAATTTCGATGTTCAAGAAATCTTTCAACAAATTGTTGGTGCGTCCTACCAATATACAGCTTCCCACAAGAACACGGAAATTTTATACACCCCACTTATTAAATTTCCCCGGGTTAAATCTTTACCAGAACTAAAGAAACTACCCATTGACCTCAACGATTGGAAAAATGTATCAATATTAAATTTACGCAAAATCCCTGAAAGTTTCTCACCCAAACCAGGTAGAAATGGCAATAAAATTAAGCTTTTTGATACATTTAAATTTAAAGACTGAGAAACTCCAATAACCCTACTATCATGTTTAGCACGTCTATTTTCAATTATTTTGTCAATGAATTTAATTAAGTAATTGCTACAAAACAAAACATTCCTCAAGTATAACACTTCCGAATCCAGAAATTCCTGGGAACAAATTCTAAAGGCGCGAAATATCCGCATTGTTTTGCATTTGTCGTTTGTTTTCTTTCCACTGGCCGCAGTCTCGTTTGTTGTTTTTTTTTCACTGAGATTTTTCTCTTTGTTGGTTTCTTTGAAAAACAAATTTCTCGGAAATTTTTCTTTTGATCAATTTTTATCGTTTTTGATTGCAAAAAGTTTCAAGTTTTTTAAAATTACTTATTTCAAAATAAAACTTTTTCTTTAAAAAGTCAATTGTTCATCAAAGTATCAAAAGTGGTGTCAATGTAACAATAGCAAAGTGAAAAAATGGGTTTGAGTCAACCTCGGAGTTCTTATTATTTGGTGTTTGAACTGTTTTTAACAAAACGGCAATTTCAAAAATTTTATCGGATGGGTTTGGAAAAAAAGGGCGTGGGGGGGGGGTTAATTAACCTTCAGTTTGATTTGACTCTTTAAAAGTGAACTAGAGCTTTCTATTTTCAATCAAATGAGCCCTCTCTGAAGTTTATACGAGCATCCCTTCTATAAGAACCATGTATATCCCCATATTACAACTTACAAAGCCTGTCCCTGGGCCCTGGGGGGTTGTATCGACCCCGGAGTTTTAATGTCTGATGGTTGAACTGTTTTAAACAAAATGGTTACTTCAAATTTTTATAGGTTTATCCATCCGATAAACCCAAAGGCTTGGAGGGCAGGAGGGGCTAGTTGCCCTCCGATCTTTTTTCACTTTTTGAGGAACTTAGCTTTTAGTTTTGAGAAACTAGAATGCGTATGAACGAAATGCCTCTGATAGCATTAGCAATGTTAGATCATTTCGAGGAAGATAGCTTTTAGTTTTGAGAAACAAAGATGTGTATGGTTAAAATGCATCTGATATCATTAGCTAAGTTATATCATTTTGAGGAACTTAGCTTATAGCCTTGAGAAACGAGGATGGATATTGGTCAAGCTGCATAAGATATATTTAGAAAAGTTAGATCATTTTGTGAATTGTTTGAAACTTTGAAAAGTTTAGATCAACTTAGCTTTTAGATTTGAGAAACATGGATGCTTTTGGTCAAACTGCATCTGACATCCTTAGCAATATCAGATCATTTTGAGGAGCTTTGCTTTTAGTTGTGAGAAACAAGGATGTATATGGTCAAACTGCATGTGATATTCCTTAGCAATATGAAATCATTTTGAGGAACCTAGCTTTTAATTCTGAGAAACAAGAATGTATATAGTCAAAATGCATCTGATATCCTTAGCAATGTTAGATCAAGTCGAGAAACTTTGCTTTTGGTTTTGATAAAAAAAAGAATGAATATGGTCAAAACGCATGTGATGTCTTCAGCAATGCCATATCATTTCAAGCAACTTAGCTTTTTGGTTTTGAGAAACAAGGCTGCATATGGTTAAAATTCATCTGATATTCTTAGCAATGTTGGATCATTTTGAGGAACTTAGCTTTTAGTTTTGAGAAACTAGAATGCATATGAACAAAATGCCTCTGATAGCCTTAGCAATGTTAGATCATTTCGAGGAAAATAGCTTTTAGTTTTGAGAAACAATGATGTGCATGGTGAAAATTCATCTGATATCATTAGCAAAGTTACATCATTTTGAGTAACTTAGCTTACAGTCTTGAGAAAAAAGGATGGATATTGGTCAAGCTGCATATGATATCTCTAGAAAAGGTACATCATTTTGTGGAATTTAGCTTTTAATTTTGAGAAACAAGGATGCATATGGTCAAACTGCTTGTGATATCCTTAGCAACGTTAGATAATTTTGAGAAACTTAGCTTTTAGTTTTGAGAAACAAGGATGCATATGATCATTATGGGTCTGATATCCTTAGCAATCTTAGATCATTTATGAGGAACTTAGCTTTTAGTTTTGAGAAACATGAATGTGAGTGGTCAAAATGCATCTGATATCCTTAGCAAAGTTAGATCATTTTGAAGAATTTAGCTTTTATTTTTCAGAAACAAGGATATATATTGTTTAAATGCATCTGATATCCTCATCAATGTTAGACGATTTTGAGGAGCTTAGCCTTTTAGTTCTGTTAAACAAGGATCTTTATGGTCAAAATGCATCTGATATCCTTAGCAGTGTTAGATCATTTTGAGATACTTAGCTTTTATTTTTGAGAAACAAGGATGCATATGGTCAAAATGTACCATATGCATCAATGTAGCTTTTAGTTTTTAAACAAGGATGTATATTGTTTAAGTGCATCTGATATCCTTAGTAATTTTATATTATTTTGAGGAACTTAGCTTTTTAGTTTAAAAAAACAAGGATGTATATGGTCAATATGCATCTGATATACTAAGCAATGTTAGATCATTTTGAGGAGCTTTTCTTTTAGTTTTAAGAAACAAGGATGCATATGGTTAAAATGTATATAATAACCTTAGCAGTGCTAGATGATTTTGAGGAACAAGATAAAATCAAGGTTCATTAGGGTTCACTTAGCGTAGCGTGCCACGCTAAGTGAACCTAAATGAAATTAAATTTTTTCTTGTTCCTCAAATTGATTGTTTCTCAACCTAAATGAATCTAACTTTTGTCTTGTTCTAAAAATTGATGTTTGCCTAAATTAGAATTTACGTCCCTCGAAATGATGCATCATTGCTAAGGATATAAGATGCATTTAAACAAAATACATCTTTGCTTCTCAAAACTAAAAGCTAAGTTCTTCAAAATGAGCTAACATTACAAAGTATATCAGATGCGTTTTAAATTTTTCCATAGCAAATAGGATAGAGATTTTTGACTCAATGGGTACCGGAAAATATATCTGACATGGAAAAATGCATCAGATATCCAAAGACCTAAACTCTTGCTCTTCCTCATATCAAATGGACTAAGTTTTTTTTTAAAATATGTCATTATGTCTTTTTTCAAATGTTTTTAAATATGTTTAAAATTGTTCATCACCATGAAAATTATACTTTCAGATTCAACATGTCAGGGAACACACTTTCAAGTTCAGCATGTTGAAGAACCCTAAATAGTCACCCCTAAAAAGGTAAGTTAACCCTAAAAGGTTAAAGAATTTTTCTGAAATCACACTTTCAGATTCAAAATGTCAGGGAACCCACTTTCAAGTTCAGCATGTAGGAGAACCCTAAATGCTCATCCCTAAAAAGGTAAGTTAACCCTAAATGGTTAAAGAATTTCTCTGAAATTACATTTGCAGATCCAGCATGCCACAGAAGTCATACGTTACTTTTCAACTTCTTTTATATCCCAACACAAAATTTTCGCAATGAAAAAGAAATATGTTACAGATCAATTCTAATTTATTCACTGAGAAAATAAAAAGGTTTCACTTCAGTTCCAATGTTTCTCAAAGAGATGAAAAATTTATAGTCCTGTTCCAAATTTTTCATAGAATATAAAAAAAGTTATATTTTGGTCGTGAATATTCACCATGAAAAGAATGAGTTCCAATTTACGTCTGAGTTTTCTCGAAGAAATGCAAAATCTTCAAGTTCTCTTCTGAATTTTTTTTAAGAAAAGAAAAATTTAACTCAATTCTGAAATTTACCAAAGAAAATGAAAAAAAGCTTCCACTTCAGTTCTTAGTTGCTCAGAGACATAAAAAAAATGTAAAGTTCTGATCTAAATTTTTCCATAGAAGATAGGAAAAGTCATACTATGATTGTGAATATTTTCCATGAAGAATTCAAATTTTCTCAATAAAGTTATTATTGAAGATATTATTTGTTATCATGAAGATAACAAATAAATGAAGACATCTCTCCATGTTTAAGTTAGGTTAGGTTTGGCTAGATTAAGTTATGTTAGGTTAGGTTAAGTTAGGTTAGGTTAGCCTACGTACGCGTGCGTACGTAGGCTAACCTAACCTAACATAACTTAACTTAAACATGAAGAGATGTTTACTAGCTAACCTAACCTAACTTAGCTAACCTAACCTAACTTACCTAACCTAACTTAACCTAACTTAATCTAACCTAACTTAATCTAGTCTAACCTAACCTAACCATACTCGCCGTAAAATCCCCCCAGGTCGACTTTGTATTTCTCTCTCACTATGCATGCTTGCGGCTTTAGCAAACGTACTCTATGGTTGCTCTTACATTGGAAGCGGCTTTCTCAATGGTACTCCATGGTAAGTTATCGAGACTATCTAGTTTTTTGCGTGTGTTAAATCAGTAATTTTTTGCCATTGGAGGGATAAACACCTACACCATATTTTAAAAATAGACGAGAAAATTGATTATCAGAAGAAAGTGTGTGCGCTTGGTAAAGTCGTTGTTGCCTTGAATGCTGAAAAGGAGATATACTCGAACTATGGAACAAGTAGTAGGGGTGATATTTTTGAGAACGTGTGCCTAAGTTGTCATGACAGTGAGGAGTTAAATTCCTTTGGAGCAGTCAAGAATCTTCATCATTCAAAAGGTGGATATGTGAAAGTATCATTTCCAGAGAAGTTAGTACTCAAAGAGAATTTCAACATAAAAATAATAGTTGATGAAGATGGGCAACTTCCAGCTACTGGTTCTGGTAACATGTTAGCCGTTGATAGATCTTATTGTCATCTTTCCGGTGTTAGCATTCGAATGAAATCAGAAAGGAAAAGAAGGGCCTACTGCTGCACCAATATTATAAATCATATCTTGTCAACGTGCCAGAACTGTTGCCTCTGTAAAAATAATGTGATAATAGACAGTGTAATTGCCGGTAAAATAAAAAGAGCATTGGCAGACAATATCAATAATTAATATAGCGACAAAGTTATTTGAAAATAAAGCACAATTGAGCATTATAGATGCTATTGATCATATTGTCAATAAATTTAATAATACCTAGGATGGAACTTGCATTGAATAAGTAGGTGACATCCCAGTAGTAATTACATATGACTCAAAATGGATTAATGATTATTCTAGTGGTTATGAACTAATAGAAGCGAGTAACTGTAGTATCGAAAGAGAGAGAACTTGATAAATTATTTCATGGAGCAGATTCAGAATGTTCAATGCTGTTCAATGATCTTAATAATGTAAAATAATGTCTGTAATATACTTTTATGCTGTTACTACATGTTGTTACTTCAATGAAAATATTGTATGCATTACTTTGTTATATTTCTATTATTTTAGGAAACTTTAGCATGTTACGCGCTTAGAATGTTTATTAAAAAGTTGGAGATTTTTTATTTTCTTTGAAAAAAAAAATAGAATTGAACTATAACTTTTTTCTTTTCTCTGAGAAAATTCAGAAGAGAACTTGAACTTTTCTTCAATTCGCTGTGAAAACTCAGAATTAAAGTGGAACCTTTTCTATTCTCAGGGAAAACATTCAGAAGAGAACTTTAAATTTTTCATCTCTTTGAGAAAAATCTGAACTGAATTTAAGAAAATTTAGAATTAAAATAAAACTTTTTATCTTCATTGAAAAATAAACAAAATCATTGTATAACTTTTCCTATCTTCTAAGGAAAAATTTAGAATAAAACTAAAAATTTTTCATGTCTCTGAGAAAAATCAGAACTAACTTGAAAGCTTTCTGTTTTTTTGTAAAAATTAGAATTGATCTGTAACTAATTTCTATTTCATTGAGAAAATTCAGAAGAGAGTTTGAACTATTCTTCACTTCATTGAGAAAATTTGGAATTAAAGTGGAGCTTTTTATCTTCATTGAAAATATTCACAACTAAGGTATAACTTTTTCTATCTTCTATGGACAAATTTAGAATAGAACTTTAAATTTTTATGTCTTTCAGAAAAATCAGAACTAGAGTGAAAGCTTTCTATTTTCTTGGAGAAATTAGAATTGATCTGTAACTTATTTCTTTTTCATTGAGAAAATTCAGAAGAGAACTTGAACTTTTCCTTACTTCGCTGTGAAAACTCAGAATTAATGTGGAGCTTTTTATCTTCATTGAAAATATTCACAACTAAGGTATAACTTTTTCTATCTTCTATGGAAAAATTTAGAACAGATCATTAAATTTTTTCATCTCTTTGAGAAAAATCAGAAGTGAAGTGTAACCTTTTATATTTTCAGGGAAACATTAGAATTGATCTGTAACTAATTTCTTTTTCTTTGAGGAAATTCAGAAGAGAACTTGAACTTTTCTTCACTTCATTGAGAAAATTTGAATTAATGTGAAGCTTTTTTATCTTCATGGAAAATATTCACAATCATAGTATGACTTTTCCTATCTTCTATGGAAAAATTTCGAACAGAACTTTATATATTTTTTATGTCTTTGAGAAGTTAAGAACTGAAGTGGAAGCTTTTTTTCATTTTCTTGGGTAAATTTCAGAATTTAGGTAACTTTTTCTTTTCTTTAAGAAAATTCAGAAGAGAACTTGAAGATTTTACATTTCTTCGAGAAAACTCAGAATTAAAGTGGAGCTCCTTATCTTCATGGTGAATATTCACGATCAAAGTATAACTTTTTTCCATCTTGTATGAAAAATTTGGAACAGGACTTTAAATTTTTCATCTCTTTGAGAAACATTGGAACTGAAGTGGAACCTTTTTATTTTCTCAGGGAAAAATTAGAATTGATCTGTAACATATTTCTTTTTCATTGCGAAAATTTGGTGTTGGGATATAAAAGAAGTTGAAAAGTAACGTATGACTTCTCTGGCATGCTGGATCTGAAAATGTAATTTCAGAGAAATTCTTTAACCATTTAGGGTTAACTTACCTTTTTAGGGATTAGCATTTAGGGTTCTCCTACATGCTAAACTTGAAAGTGTGTTCCCTGACATGTTGTATCTGAAAGTGTGATTTCAGAAAAATTCTTTAACCTTTTAGGGTTAACTTACCTTTTTAGGGGTGACTATTTAGGGTTCTCAAACATGCTGAACTTGAAAGTGTGTTCCCTGACATGTTGAATCTGAAAGTATAATTTTCATGGCGATGAACAATTTTAAAAATATTTAAAAACATTTGAAAAAATACATAATGACATATTTAAAAAAAACGCTTAATCCATTTGATATGAGGAAGATCAAGAGTTTAGGTCTTTGGATATCTGATGCATTTTTCCATGTCAGGTATCTTTTCCTGTACCCATTGAGTCACAAATCTCTATCCTATCTTCTATGGAAAAAATTAGAACAGAACTTTACATTTTTTTATGTCTTTGTGAAATTAAGAACTGAAGTGGAAGCTTTTTTTCATTTTCTTTGGTAAATTTCAGAATTGAGTTAACTTTTTCCTTTCTTTAAGAAAATTAAGAAGAAAACTTGAAGATTTTGCATTTCTTCGAGAAAATTCAGAATTAAAGTGGAGCTCCTTATCTTCATGGTGAATATTCACGATCAAAGTATAACTTTTTTCTATCTTCTATGAAAATTTGAAACAGGACTTTAAATTTTTCATCTCTTTAAGAAACATTGGAACTGATGTGGAACCTTTTTATTTTCTCAGGAAAAAAAATAGAATTGATCTGTAACATAGATCTTTTTCATTGCGAAAATTTGGTGTTGGGATATAAAAGAAGTTGAAAAGTAACACATGACTTCTCTGGCATGCTGAATCTGAAAGTGTGATTTTAGAGAAATTCTTTAACCATTTAGGGTTAACTTACCTTTTTAGGGGTGACTATCTAGGGTTCTCCAACATACTGAACTTGAAAGTGTGTTCCCCGACATGCTGGATCCGAAAGTGTGATTTCAGAAAAATTCATTAACCTTTTAGGGTTAACTTACCTTTTTAGGGGTGACTATTTAGGGTTCAATTTCAACATGAACTTGAAAGTGAGTTCCCTGGCATGTTGAATCTGAAAGTATAATTTTCATGGCGATGAACTATTCTAAAGAATAAAGACGGCTGAGGCTTAAGATATTTATTGCTTAAACATATTTAAAAACATTTGAAAAAATACATCATGACATATTAAAAAAAAAGCTCAATCCATTTGATATGAGGAAGAGCAAGAGTTTAGTTCTTGTGAAATCTGATGCATTTTTCCATGTCAGGTATCTTTTCCGGCACCCATTGAGCGAAATATGTAACTTCATCTTCCGGGTCATGTACTGAATGCAGGTATTTCTCACATTTGAAGTCTTCTAAATTGAATAATGCTATGTTTTTTGTCACATTTTCTAGTAAGAGTTTATCAGTTGGCACGTTTCCCTTAACATAAACAGCTTGCATAATGAAAAAACTGCATATTTCCTGAATTCCTCTTGTACATGTTTTATTTCATAGCCATTTTCATTACGTGGTCTTATAGTTTTAACGTAAAAGCCGTTCCGATTTATAAAGTTTAATGTTGGACTCCATCTGTTTTCTCGTACTTGTACATATTGTATCTGACGTTCCATTTATAGCTATGAATTTCACGCCGTTGATCGTCTAGGAGTAAGAAAGCTGCTTCGAAAATAATTCCAGTTGAGGAATATTTTAGACCAATATATTCTGTGTCAATCACACCAAACATTTTTATATCTGAAAAAAGGGCTTAAATTAAATAAATATGTAATGTTTCTGATACTCTAACAAATACAGCTCACTTTCTTAGAATAAATCATTTTCACTTAAGGAGGATGGGTAACATTAAATCTACACTTAAAAACTACTGCTTTGCACAACGAAAAATAAATTATAAATATAACAGCGGAAAAAAAGTTAATGTTGAGTTAATGACCAAAAAACTGTCCTCCGTCCCTTATAGACACTCCCTCCTCCCCTGGAGTCCTCTTCTCTCATTTTCCCTTAAATATAGCGTGTTATTGTTTTTTATTTTATTCTTTTATAACTCATTTAATTTTTTTAATAATTTACATTGTTCAGTCTGAAAACGATCCAGCGAAAACAAAGTTAATGTTGAGCTGTTGACCAAAAAACTCTCCTCCGTTCCTTAAAGACCCTCCCTCCGCCCCTGGAGTCCTTTCCTCTCATTTTCCCTTAAATCACGCGTGTTATTGCTTTTTATTTTATTCTTTTATAATCCCATTTCATGTTTTTCATCATTTGCATTGTTCAGTCTGAAAACGATCGAGCGGAAAAAATTTAATGTTGAGCTTTTGACCAAAAAACTGTCCTCCGTCCCTTAAAGACCCTCCCCACTCCTCCGGAGTCCTCTTCTCTCATTTTCTCTTAAATTACGCGTGTTATTTTTTTTTATTTTATTCTTTTATAATCCCATTTCATGTTTTTCATCATTTGTATTGTTCAGTCTGAAAACGATCCAGCGGAAAAAATTTAATGTTGAGCTGTTGACCAAAAACTGCTCTCCGTCCCTCAAAGACACTCTCTCCTCCCCCGGAGTCCTCTCCTCTCATTTTCCCTTAAATTGCAATGGTTATTGCTTTTTATTTCATTCTTTTTTAACCCATTTCATGTTTTTCCCCATTTACACTGTTCAGTCTGAAATCGATCTAACCTAACCTTTACCAGTAGGTGGGGTGGCGTCCATTTTCCGTGAAGTTTCTTGTAGATAACAAATATTGAATTTGGTTATCAGGTTGTATTCCTTATTGAGTCAGTAGTCATATGAATAAATATATTAAAATAGGGAAAATAGTCTCTTAAAATTCTCAAACCTCGACCCTTAAGCCTAAGAAAATAATAATAATAAATATATGAAACTTTATTTCTGAAATCTATAACACAATTCAATTTACACATAATAAAGCTATGTACCTTTTTCTTAGAAATCCCGGCCCCTTACTTTTCACGCAAAGAAACACTTTGTGTTCACTTTACAATGAAGGTGTTAGAAGCGAGGCATTGCAACCCTAAGCCCTCCCCCTCCAATATAAACACTGAGTACTCAAAATGGAAAATGAATATTACTTGAAACTGACACCCACCCCCTCTTAACAATACCCCCCTCCTAACCACAATTTTGTCTAAAAAGCATTTATCGCAAAGAAGACCCCTCCCCCCCATTTTCAGTAAAGCAAAAAGTAAAAATTTACGAGAAATATACTAAACTCAGAAATCAAATGCTATTCAATTTACGCATAATAAAGTTATGTATTCTTTTTCTTAGAAATCCCGGCCCCTTTTCAGTAAAGCAAAAGTCAAATTTGCGATGAAGAAGCTATGATGTTAATTTGATCAAAAGTATCCTTTTTTTTCTGTTAAACCTTTTGGTTAAGCCGTTAACGTAAGGATTATGAGGCCGGATGTACTTTAAAAGGGTGACAGCTAATTATCAGCTAATTAAATCATTGCAGAAATGTTTGAGTCAAGTTAGCGGCGGCTTAAATGGAAACGGTATATTAATAGCTAAGGGTTGACAGAAGTTGACTGTCACTTTTAGATAGGCTTACAGAAAGAATAAATTTATCAAAAACAGAATTATTTCCAATGGAAGAATTAAAGTCGTAAACAGGGGGGGTTTGGAGGGGGAGGTTAGGTTTACGTGGTGGAAAAGAACATTTGTTAAGCTTTCCAGCGATTATAAACAATATATAGTGGAGTTTGTATTGTGGGGGGTGGTTACCTAAATTTGAATTTACTGGAGGGGCTACTATGTAAAATGATTTTATTTGAAAATAAACTATGAAAATTTACTAAACAGAACTCACATTGTTAATCATTGTAGAGGAAGCTTCAAAGTCGATAATATCCAATGTTTTATCCATTGTGTCTTGGAAATTTCTGAATGTTTAATCACAACGCATGATGGGTAATATACAAAATCTCAAGGGCTATTTGTGATGCAATGGTAAACTATATGTAACCGACTCTCTGATTGACTTAGAATGAGATGTAACTGACTCCCTGATTGGCTTAGAAGGAGACACGTGATCCTGTTTCCCGTTATCAGATCAAAACATTCTCCCCATCGATTATGTAAATCAATTTCTCGGGAATTTACTTGTCCTAGTCGAGTCCTGGATCAATACATTCTCCCTAGCGATTATGTAAATCAATTTCTCGGAAATTCACTTCCCCTAGGTCAATAAATGCTCCCTAGCGATTATGTAAATCAAGTTCTCGGAAATTCACTCCCCTAGATCAATACATTCCCCACCGATTATCTAAATCAAGTTCTCGGAAATCCATTTCCCCTCAAGTCATAGATCAATACATTCCCCACCGTCAATGCGCATTTGAAAACTTCGGTATGGAATCATTACACCTGGACGAACAACAAATAAATCGACCTTGACACCATCCATTAGACTCGATCGATAATCTTTGAATAAATTATATCCCGTCAGCGTTAGACTAAATTGTAGATGGCAGCATATGTGCCTTGTCAGTATTCTATGCCCATATATGGTGCCCCGTCACGAGCTCATGAGGCCTTTCTACTCACAATGTATTATCTATACCAAGTGTCCTGGTCTGAAGAAACAAAAAAAAAATATAATAATAACAATCCCCTGTGCCCAAATCACTCTATACTTAGGCAGCGCTATTGCCCTGCCTATGATATGGGTATTAGCTTGAAAAGGAAACTTATGCAGACATCCATTCCTGGGTAGGGGGACTTTCCAAAATAAAGACGCAACAAGGAAGCTATGATATGTGAAAATACTTAGAAATATGGAATATGTATAAGAACCTTGACTCCCCACTCCTCCTTTGTGCTGAAGAGGCCCTAACATTTGTGAATGAAATATTCTCCATATCAGGAAAAAAAATAAGGGGCCTAAGGATGGGTATGCAGACTTTGGTATCTCTATAATAAAAACAAAATCTATCAATGGGGAATCCAGAGTTTCAATAAACTCGTGGCCCGGTGGGGTCATCGGTATATTCAAGTCAAAATTACAGGAGATTCCTTAGCTTTTGTTTCCATGTTATTTGAAAACTTTCTTTGAAAAGAAAGAACGACAGCTTGTCACAAAAGAATGTGAATATTCCCAATTTTATTCTTGTAGAAATATTACGAGATGAAGTTTTAGAAGGTGGCCACAAAAATTCCTTGTGAACAAATATCAAAAAGCAGACATATAATGTCCTTTAATGTTGACGCAATGACAGTTGTTCACTCTGATAATTTGTTGATGTCAAAACATGTGTCTTTGCATAATACTTGGTTTATCTTCATTTTTTATTCGTACTATTCTTTTGCAGGAATGGCATTCTGACATGCACAGAAGAGTGGCCCTTGCCAGAATACGGCACCGTATACTTCATTGTTGTCAATCTTATATTTTGCTATGTTTTCCCTTTGGCAATTATAACAGTTTGCTATATAGCAATTTTTATTCGTGTTTTCAACCGTTATATACCAACCGATTCAAAAGACGGCCACATGGAAAAAATAAAACAAAAGTCAAAGGTATTTAAATTTTTTTTCCTATTCTTTAAGGTTTTTGACGACATTAATGTTTGTTTTATTTAAATGTTTACAAAGATGTCATGCGTCTAAAATGTTTCAAATATTCCGCTTTATATAAAAATTGTCTTGTCTGACGCTATATGTCGCGGAAAAAAGCATAAGACTCTGTTCAAACGAATATAAGAATTTATTCTTGTGTTCAAATGAAAAGCTGTTGTAATTCTAATTCTTAAAGACCAATTGTATTTAGAATTCGCAAATACCAATTTAGTTTCTCCCATAATTTCTTTTATTTTGCCATGATTATTAGAGAATTCATTTGATTATTGTAATTTTACATTAGCCTAGGGCAAAATTGAAGTGTTTCAGACGGTGTTCGATTACATCTTCCTCAACATTTAAAAAAACAAACCTTAAAAATAGCAATATATTATTTGTTATAAAGTTATTATACGTCAATTTGCATATGAAGAATAGAAGAACAAAAAGGATGAAGTACGAATCAATTTAAACACTATTAAATTATAGAAATCCATGTATCGTTAGCTTCTATGACACCAGCTTTGAATATAGAAATTACCCTTTCAAATGCAAGAGAAAGTACTTAATCCTCTGCTTTTTGAAACAAGTCTATTTTTAAGCCATAACTTTCAGCCAAAGTTTGATGGTGCTTTAAAAAATACTTTTTTTAAAGTAATTTAAAAATTATATTTTTAAAAAGTATATACAAAAGTGCCCTTTTACAGAGGCAACACTCTGCAAAAGGGCAGCAGCCAAACTTTTGTTTGTAGTGAGTTTTGTTCGTTTCAAGCTTGATTTGCATGTTCAATTTAGATTTAACTCGTTTTATGATTTATTTATTTATTTATGTGGTACACGTTGTATATTTGTTTGCAATGGTTGTTTATTTCATTTCTGTTCGTTTTGGGTTTCATTTATTCTTTAATAGCAATTTCTGGTAGTTTTGATTTTAAATTATCATAGATGTTTATTTCTGCTGATCTGTTTAATATGGCCTTTACTTTCCTTTGAAAAGCCTCTCTTTCGGAAAGTTTTTTTTTTAATTAATTCTAATACAACGTCTCTTGTGTTTGAAAAGTCGTGCGTAAGGAATTGAAACACAAATTCAGACTTTAGCGTAAAAACGGGTAGTTCCGATAGAGAATATTTCATTAGTAATTAAATTTTTATCTACATGTCAAACAATTTGTGGTAACGTACTGTAAGTAAGAAGCGATGTGGGTCAATAGTAACCAAAACTTAAAAAATGGAATTTTGATTTCAATAGATATACGGCTTAGAATCGGCTTACTATGTTGATTCCAAACATATAAGATTCATTAAGTTTAATGTTACGGATCAAAAGCTAGGAGCCTGAGAAAACTTGCCTGATTTTCGAAAAAGAATAAAGCACCCCTTGACTAAAAGTCAAGGAATCTTAATGGTCCCAGAATACGGAGAAAGTGCTCATCCAAACGGAAACTAAAACTCTAGTGCCCTTTTTAATTGACCAAAAAGATTGGCGGGCAACTGACACCCTCCCACCCAACGTTTCTCCTAAAAGTCATCCGATCAAAATCTGAGATAGTAATTTTGTTCAGTATAGTTGAAAGGCCCAGTAACTATGTCTATGAGGGTATCATAGCCCCCCAGAGCCCCTTAAGAAAGGTCGGTTAGTCAGGAAATTTGCCCATTGTGTACGTATAGTATTTCTTATTGGAAAGTATAGAGACGTTTTCCGGGTGGGGGGAAAACTTTCTGCGGAAGGGATTTTCAACGATTATAATTTTCCGTGGAGAGGAAAGTCCCCAGGTGGGGGGGCGTTTACTTTCCAAGGAGAATTTTACGCTGGGGGAATTTGCCAAGATCCTATATAAAATTATTTTAATTTGTCTTACTTTCTCTTTGCAGACTTAATTTTACATGTAGAGATATTAAGGAGAATTACCCGAGAGAAATATTTACCGGGTTAGAATTGCCTAGAGTATGTTTCCGTTGATGTAGGAGGGATTTTCCACTGGAGAAATTCTCCATAGAGGGGTTTCTCACAAGACAAATCCTCCAGAGGAAATTTTCTGCGAGAGCACCTTTCTACTAGGAGGCGGGTGAATTTCTGAGAAGAATTTTCCACGGGGGGGGGGACTTTCGGCATTATTTTTAAGAAATAATCAGAAACTAAGTCTTTTTCAAATAAAAGTAAGAATAAATTTCAGCCAGAATCGTCCGCAAAAAGTTTTCCATTGGTAATTATCAGCTATAACTGAATTGTCTGGGGTAAGTTTCCTGGTAGGGAGGGTATTTTATGTGGGAAGGACTTTACCTGGAGCGTTTTTTACGTGAGGGGAAGAAATTTTCTCTGGAGGAGGGAGTCAGATTTTCTGGCATTGTATTAAATGACAACCCTCAAAAATACATAATAAATTATTTAGTTTTTATACGGTAAGATAATCATTTTGGGAGGGTAGTCTCTGTAGGTGAACTATCCAGAGGAAAGTTTACACGGAGGGGGGGACTAGGCAAAATTAATATGCAAATTCTGTTTTAATTGTTCATGTACAGTGAGCCAAATTTGAACCTGCGTTAGTTGAACCACGTTCAGAAATTAAATAAAAAACAAATCTTTTTCCTTGAAAGTAAGGAGCGACAAAACGAGCAGAAATTACTCCGTATAAGAAAGGGACTTTTTCACTCTTCTATGCCCCGCCCTTTCCGCTAAAATTTGTTATCATAGGCAGCACAATAGCGCTGCCTAAGTGAAGATTAATGCTGGCAAAATGTATTATTTATTATTTTTTTTTGTCTCAGACCAGGACACTTCGTATCGCAGGAGTTGTCGAAGAAACTTGGAAAATGGCTCGTTCGATTTAAATTGAGAGTGGCTAGTGCCCCTTTTAATAGTCGAAAGTGATTGTAAGGCAACTAACACCCCTTCCATGCCCACCGTTTCCCCAAACATATCCAATCAAAAATTTGAGATAGCCATTTTGTTCAGCGTAGTTGATTTATATATAGAAATTATATTTTTGAGGAGGACACTCCACCACAGCCCTTAGGGCAAGGGTTGTAAGTTATGCGCTGGGGCATATAAGATTTTTAGAAAGCGTTGTCATAAAAACTGCAGAACAGGCTCAGTCGATTGGAAATTCAAAGAGCTAGTGCCCTTTTTAATAGTCGAAAGTGATTGGAGGGCAACTAACCCCCCTCTCATACCCACCTGTTCCCCAAACACCTCAACCTTTTGAGATATTCATTTTGTTCAATGTAGTTGAAAGTTTTGAAAATTAGATCTTTGAGGATGACGCCCCCCCCCTCCACAGGCCACAGTGTTATACACTGTGGCCTGGACACCAGTGTTATAACTTCAGGACAAGTGTTATAAGCTATGCCCCGTGGGCATAAAAGGTTTTCATAGAAAGTGTTGTCGTAAAAACTTCAAAAGGGGCTAATTTGAGTGGAAATTGAAATGGATAGTGCCCTTGTTAATAGTCGAAAGTGATTGGAAGGCAAATAACACCTCTTCGATGCCGACGAACACCATTTCCCAGAAAACATCCAATAAAAATTTTGAGATAGCCATTTCGTTCATTGTAGTTGAAAAATCAGGAAATTATGTCTTTGAGGATGACACCCCCCCACATGCCTCTGCGCAAGGGTGGCATATAAGGTTTTATGGAAAGTGTTGTCGTAGAAACTCCAAACAGGGCTCATTCGATTGGAAATTAAAAGTGCTAGTGCCGTATTTAATAGTCGAAAGTGATTGGAGGGCAACTAACCCCCCTCTGACACCCACAATTTCCCCAAACACATCCAATAAAAATTTTGAGAAATCAATTTTTTTTAATGTAGTTGAAAGTTTTAGAAATTAGGTCTTTAAGGATAAAAACCCCTCCCCTACAGCCCTCAGGGCAAGGGTTGTAAGTTATGCCCTGGGAGCATGTATGGTTTTTAATGCTCTTCTCAAGCCTACCATTTCCTTATAATTTTCCCAAACACATCCAATCAAAATTTTGGGACAGCCATTTTGTTCAACGTAGTTGAAAGATCTAGAAATTAGGTCTTTGAGGAAGACAACGCCTCCACAGCCCTCAGGGCAAGGGTTGCAAGTTATGCCCTGGGGGCATATTAGGTTTTAATTGAAAGCTTTGTCATAGAAACTTGAAAAAGGGCGCATTCGATTGGAAATTCAAAGGGCTATTTCCCTTTTTAATAGTCGAAATTGATTTGAGGGCAACTAACCCCCCCTCACCTCCACCTTTTCTCTAAGCACATACAATCAAAATTTGTAGATAGCCATTTTGCTAAACGTAGAAGAAAGTCTTGAGAATTAGGTCATTAAGGATGACAACCCCCTATCCCTAAAGCCCTCAGGGCAAGAGTTATAAGTATTCCCCGGGGGGCATAAAAGGTATTCATAGAAAGCGTTGTCCTAGAAACTTCAAAAGGGGCTCATTTGATTAGAAATTGAAATGGCTAGTGCCCTTTTTAATATTCGAAAGTTATTCGAAGGCAACTAACATCCCTTCCATGCTCACGACCACCATTTCCCTTAAAACATCAGTTGGGGTTCCACCCCTTGTTTCTCTTCTTTTCAGATAAATCACCCATTTTCCTAGCTGTAATTATATCTGCCAATAAGATAATTTTTAATCCTAAGTTGAATTCTGGTTGCTAAGCTAGACTCTTTTGCAATAAGTAAGCTTTTAAGTAAATTCTATTTTTGTTTTCTTGGTCTGAGCCATTGAAAGATAAAGTTAAGAAAAAGTAGAATGGATTTTGAATGGGAGTTGAGAGGATTGGCTATGGATAAACAAAGGCCCTATGGAAAGTTGTTGCACAAAACGAATATTATTTTTGAGTTAGTCTACATTGAGACCCCGGTTGGGGAAGTTTATCCTTTTTGTTAAATGTGTGTGACCTTTCGAAGATTACAAGTAAGATATGTTCTAGGACTATGTAGAATAATTTTTCCAGGAACCCAGACAGGGTAGGAACAAAGTTACGAGATACCGTCAATACTGTATTGACAGGGGGGCTCGTTACCTCCAAGGAGATAGTTAGAGATTTTTAGTGGTGACCCGGATTTATTACACTCTTTGCCTTAGAATTTGACCATTCGACCGCTCGATCACGCTATCATACCCTGGGGCAGTGTATATTGTAAATTGGGTACTAACACACCCTATATTTACAGAACCGTTGTGGTAAGCGTGGTCATTCCATTGTAATATTTGGCGCCGCCAGGGGCTTTCCCCTCCTGTAAGTGGTTTAGCACCATATTTGCACCAATAAGGTGACACCCGTACCTTACCACCATAATAATGGTGGCAGCGAAAAAGAAGCTATCAGAGGCACTGGTAGCAAAAGAACGAGCGTTTCCGAAAAGACTGGTGAAAATTAGCCTACAGTATAGGCTATAGTTTGTAAAAATTTAAGATTTTATGAGCCAGGTTCGTACCTAGGAAAGACACAGTGCAGGAAAAAGAGTGTAACCTCTTTTCATTAACTCCTTTCATCAAGGTTAGGGCTGAGCCTAAACGGAAATTTGAGACAAAGAACAAAAAAAATACGGAATTATGAAGATCTATAATGGGCTGTGCCTTGTTAGACAATAATAAAAAAGAATAACGGGAAATTAATTGAGTTTGAGTTTACAGTTGGGGAATCTCCGTATTAGAAAGTAATTACAGGGCTTAAGAACGGATAAGAGAAAGTGAAAGTCGGTTTTTTATTTAAGTGAATTGGCGGATTTGAATATAATCTTCAGTGGTGAAGGTTAAAAGATTATTGAAGACGGCAAATTAGGAAAATTTGGCAGTTTTGTGCGCACATTTGATAAGGAAGGTGGGATGAACCTATCCTATTGATTAATCAGAATAAGTGAAGACTGCATTTGGAGTACGAGTATCCAGGGAGGATACGTTATTTGTTTTACAGGATAGTTCCCCTGTTTGAGTTTTGTCCAGCTAATTCACTAGTGGAATATTCGTGCGGTTTTCAGTTTACTTTCTTGTGCAATCCCTGTTAATTTGTTTTTTGGAGATATATATCACTTGCGTAAAATTGCTTGCTGCGAAAGAAGTCGTTATTCCCTAATGAAGTCTAGATACTCCGGTTATTTGAAAAATTGTTTAATCTCATTACACGGCCGTAATAATTCACAATAGTAATTGTGTATCATAATTTTTGCGTGTGCCAATTGTTGAACTTGCCAAGATTGACTAATTGACTAAGAGATAATATAATCGGAAAGGAGTATACGCGGTAAAATGAGGGGGTATGAAATAAACAAAGAAGATATAATATATGAAAAAACAAGACGAACTCACCCCTCAGATGCTGGGCAAAATGAAGGTGAGTTCCGAATAAAAGAAAATACGGATAAAGAACGAACAGATTCAGAAAATGAATTAAGAAGAAATAATGACAGATGGAATCAAAGTAGTCCAAATAAAAGGAGCAGTGTTGATTAGCGATCCAGCAGGGGCTCACGAAAAAGTAGTCATGTAGATATGACACAATATTTATTAAATTACATGAAAGAGAGAAAGGAAGAAAGAATAGATAGAGAGCAAAAAGAAGAGGCTGATAGAGTAGCCAGAAAACAAAAAGAAGAGGCTGATAGAATAGCCAGGAAAAAGAAAGAGGAGGCTGATAGAATAGCCATAGAAACAAGGAGGAGAATTATAAAATAGCTAGAGAGAAGAAAGAGAGACAGCACCAAGAGTTTAAAAGAACCATGAGAGGTCGAATAGAAGCCCGCTGGGGAATTCCAGAAAGTGAGATTTTATCACAACTAACTTCTAGGCTATCGAATAGCCATAATAATGTGTCTAAGAATCAATCGCGAGAAAAAGAAAACTACCAGACATTAAATACTTTTACGGGAAAACATGCTACTTCGTTGACTACGGGGGGAGGTTGACCGGCCCATAAAACAAATTGGAAGGCTGTGCCGTTCTTTCGGAAAAACGAAATGCTTGATACGCGTGTTTGAAATGTTGATAATCCACAAAAATGGGATGCGGAAGTAAAAAGACCATATATTGAAAATAAGACGCGCGAGAATGATTTCTCGGGAAATTTTTCAGAAAATAGAAAACTTGAGAATACAATTACCGAATATGAGACGCTAACAAGTACATTCCAAAATGAAGCACTGATTGTACCAGAGAAAAATGAGACGAAATTTATTGTACGCGCTTTTCCTCGTAAAGTTCGAGAAATTTTAGTACAATGTGAAAGACCAAATGTCGGAGTTCAGTTCCCATTTGATAACAAAATATTTGTTTCTGTGGTAAAAGTAAAGAAAACTAAAAGAGAGAAAACAGATGCAAAGTAGAACTGCAATAAAGAAAGGCAATCAAAGATGATGGACACTGGAGTCCAATTCATATTTCATGATGATTTATTTAATGCTACTACAAAAGAAAAGAAAACTAAGAGGGGAAAAAGAGATATTAAACGGAGCTACAATGAAGAAATGCAGTCAAAGATGGTGGACACTGGAGTTTAAATCCGATTTAACGATGATTTATTATTTTGCGTGAATGACAAAATTGAGAAAAGTAGAGGTGAAAAGAGAAATGCAAAAGAGACAAAATTTGAAGATTCAGCCTGCAATGGTGAAAAATAAAAAATTAGATGGGCTGTGCCTAGCTAACATAAATAAAATGGACAATAGGGTGTAAAATAAAAAGTTTGAGGGGCTGTTTCTTGCTAATCTAAATAAGAGGGGGGATAAAGAGGTCCATGACCCACTGAGAAAATTACAAAATTACAATAAGACGAAATAACTTAGGAGGGAGGAGAAGACCCATGACATATTAAGAGAAACTACAGATAATTATGATATAGCATCAACTAGTCAACAAAGGGTTACAGAAAGATTGAAGGGTACTGAATTTTGGGTTGGATTGAAGAAATTTGGGAAGAAAATCTGATATTGGTCTATATTGGTGATATATTATGGTGATATTGATCAATCCAAAAGAGGGTTTATTCCTTTATGAGGGGGAGGAATCCCTTGGGGAAGGTCTCCTGCGGGAAGACGTGAAAGATAACCCTTGTCCTCAATGCACAACTGGCGAAGAGGTTGTGACCCCTTTACTGAAGCCTTGTCTTTCCAGTCTTCAATATTATCTTCATCCCTCATCGCTGAGCATTATTCATTCGATTATTTTAGGGGATGGGACCCAGAAAAAAGTGATTCAAGGTTCGCTCACATTTTATTTCATTTCCCTGAACCCCTATCGTATTCCGAGACCTGTGTATTTTTGGCCTTGGATTATTTGAAATTATGCCAAGGGGTAATTTATATTTTAATTAAGGTGTGGGGTTGTTTCCACAGATGGAAATATAAGAGGCTAGTGCAGCAAATTTTTCATGATGGGTGGCATCATCGAATGAGCCAGAACGTTATTTTACGCTTCAACTAAGTATAAATTTCGTGAGAGCGAGAAATTTTTTATTTAATCATGCTGTGCAAGATTGAGTTCCACAAATCTCGTGGATTCTTCCTTCATTGAAATCCCAAGCTTGATGAATACAATTTGATGTACAGACAATAGCTTTGATTCTTTGGACAGAAATACGGAATGGCAACGGAAAAAACCAAGGGGATGGTATAGTCGTGAAGCCATAAGCCAACGGTTAGATGAAGTGGAGATGTACAAAAGAAGGAAGAACAGAAGATAGACAAGTTTGGTGATTTTGAAATTAAGTGTTATATTTGTAAGGGTGGACCAGCGTGGCGCATGGGTGGTCATTTATCTTACGGGGGTAGGTGGAGGGGTTCCACCCCTTGTTTCTATTCTTTTCAGATAAATGACCCATTTTCCTTGCTGTAATTACATTTGCCTATAAGATATGTTTTAATCTTAAGTTGGATTCTGGTTGCTAAGCTAGACTCTTTCGCAATAAGTAAGTTTTGAAGTAAATTCTATTTTTGTCTTCCTGGTCTGAGCCATTGAAAGACAAAGTTAAGAAAAAGTAGAATGAATTTTGAATGGGTATTGAGAGGATTGGCTAGGGCCAAGCAAAGGTTCACCCCTATGCAAAGTTGTTGTACAGAACAAATATTATTTTTGAGCTAGTCTACATTGAGACCCCGCTTGGGGAAGTCTATTTTTTTTGTTATATGTGTGTGACCTTTGGAAGATTACAAGTAAGATATTTTCTACAGCTGTGTACACTAATTTTTCCAGGCAACCAGACAGGGTAGGAAAAGAGCTAGGAGATACCATCATTATTATATTGACAGGGGGGTTTGTTACCTCAAATGAGATAGTTAGGGATTTTTAGTGGTGACCCGGGTTGGGATTATCCTTGGCCTTAGAATTTGGCAATTTGAACGCTCGATCACGTTATCATACCCTGGGCAGTATATAATTGTAAATTGGGTACTAACACACCCTATATTTACAGAACAATTGAGGTAAGCGCGGGCATCCAATTATGATATTTGGCGCCACCAGGGGTTTTCCCCTCCAGAAAGTGGTGTAGCACCATTTTTGCACCAATAAGTGGTGACTCCCGTATCTTTCCACTCCAGTAACATCCAATAAAAATTTTTAGATAGCCATTTTGTTCAATGTAGTTGAAAAATCAGGAAATTACGTCTTCTAGGATGACACTCCCCCACAGCCCTCAGCGCAACGGTGGCATATAAGATTTCATAGAAAGTGTTGTATTAGAAACTCAAAAAAGGGCTCATTCTATTGTAAATTGAAAGCGCCGGTGCCCTATTTAATAGTCGACAGTGATTGGAGGGTAGCCTACCCCCCTCTCACACCCACAATTTCCCCAAACATATCTAATCAAAATTTTGAGATATCAATTTCCTTAAACATAGTTAAAAGTTTTGGAAATTAGGTCTTTAAGGATGACAACCCTCCCCCTAAAGCCCTCAGGAAAAGGGTTGTAAGTTATGCCCCTTGGGCATATATGGTTTTTAATGCCCCTCTCAAGCCTACCATTTCCCCGAACACATCTAATCAAAATTTTGAGACATTCATTTTGTTCAACGTAGTTGCAAGTTCTGGAAATTATGTCTTTGAGGATGAAAACCCCTCCACAGACCACAGGGCAAGCGTTGTAAGTTATAACCTGAGGGCATATAGGGTTCTCGAAAGTGATTGGAGGGGAACTAGCTCCTCTCTCAAGCTGACCATTTCCCCAAATACATCCAATTAAAAATTTGAGATACCTATTTAGTTCAACGTAGATGAAAGTTCTGGAAATTAGGTCTTTGAGGATGACACTCCACCCAGAGACCTCAGTGCTAAGGTTGTAAGTTATGTCCTGGGGGCATAAGGTTTCTTACAGAAAATATTGTTATAGAAACTTCATTCAGTTGGAAATTGAAAGGGCTAGTCCCCTTTTTAATAAGCTAGTCAAAAATGATTGAAGGGAAACTAATCTCCCTCTCACGCCCACCATTTCCCCAATCACATCCACTAAAATTTTGGCATAGCCTTTTTTTTCAACGTAGTTGAAAGTTCTAGATATTATGTCTTTGAGGATGATCAACCCCCTCCCCATACCCCTCAGAGTAAGAGTTGTAAGTTATGCCCTGGGGGCATATAAGATTTTTAAAGAGCGTTTAAATAGAAACTTCGAAAACTTCAAAGGCCTAGTGCCCTTTTCAATAGTCAAAAGTTATTGGAGGAAAGCTAACACCCCTCCCACGACCGCCATTTCCCCGAAAACATCCAATAGAAATTTTCAGATAGCCATTTTGTTCAATGTAGTTGAAAAATTTGGAAATTATGTCTTTGAGGATGACAATCCCCCCACAACCCTCAGTTCATCGGTAGTATATCAAGTTTTATAGAGCGCGTTGTCGTAGAAACTTCAAAAAGAGCTCATTCGACTGGAAATTGAGAACGCTAGTGCCTTATTTAATAGTCAAAAGTGATTGGAGGGCAACTAACGCAACTAAAGCATATATGGTTTTTAATGCCCCTCTCAAGCCTACCATTTCCCCAAACACATCCAATCGAAATTTTGAGACAGCCATTTAGTTCAATGTAGTTGAAAGTTCTAGAAATTAGGTCTTTGAGGATGACAACCCCTCCACAGATCTCAGGGCAGGGGTTGTAAGTTACGCCCTGGGGACATATAAGGTTTTAATTGAAAGCTTTGTCGTAGAAACTTGAAAAAGGGCGCATTTGATTGGAAATTAAGAGGGCTAGTGCACTTTTAATAGTCGAAAGTGATTGGAGGGCAACTAACCACCCCTCTCACGTCCACCTTTTCCCCAAACATATACAATCAAAATTTTTAGATAACTGTTTTGTTCAACGTAGTTGAAAGTCTTGAAAATTAGGTCTTTAAGGATTACGACTGCCCCACTTCAGCTCTCAGGGCAAGGGTTATAAGTTATACCCCAGGGGCATAGAAGGATTCGATAGAAAAAGTTTTCGGAGGAACTTCAAAACAGGCTCATTTGATTGGAAATTGAAATAGCTAGTTGGCTTGTTAATAGTCGAAAGTGACTGGAAGGCAATTAACATCCCTTCCATGCCCATGACCACCATTTCCCTGAAAACATCTAATAAAAATTTTGAGATAGCTAATTGTTAAATGTAGTTGAAAAATCAGGAAATTATGTCTTTGAGGATGACACTACTCGCACAGCCCTCAGGCAAAGGGTGGTATATTAGGTCTTATAGAAAGCGTTGTATTAGAAACTCCAAAAGGGCTCATTCGATCGGAAATTGAAAGCACTAGTGCCCTATTTAATAGTCGAAAGTGATTGAAGGGCAACTAACCCCCCTCTCACACCCACAGTTTCCCCAAACATATCCAATCAAAATTTTGAGATATCAAATTGAGAACTCTAGTGCCCTATTTAAGAGTTGAAAGTGATTGGAGGGCAACTAAAGCCCCTCTCAAGCCTACCATTTCCCCAAACACATCCTATCAAAATTTTGAGACAGCCACGTTGTTCAACGTAGTTGAAAGTTCTAGAAATTAGGTCTTTGAGGATGACAACCCCTCCACAGACCTCATAGCAAGGGTTGTAAGTTATGCTCTAGGGGCATATAAGGTTTTAATTGAAAGCTTTGTCGTAGAAACTTGAAAAAGGGCGCATTCAATTGGAAATTCAAAGGGATACTGCCCTTTTTTTGTAGAAAGTGGGCTGGAGAGCAACTAACCCCCCTGTCACGCCCACCTTTTCCCCAAACACATACAATAAAAATTTTCAGATAGCCATTTTGGTCAACGTAGTTGAAAGTTTTGAAAATTAGGACCTTAAGGGTGACAACACCCCCCTCCCCTCCTACAGCCCTCAGGGCATGGGTTGTAAGTTATGCCCCGGGGCATATAATAGTGGCCTTTTTAATAGTCGAAAGTAATTGGAGGGCATCTAATCCTCTCACGCCCACCATTTTCCCAAACACATACAATCAAAATTTTTATATAGCCATTCTTTTCAACGTAGTTAAAAGTTCTGCAAATTATTTCTTTGAGGATGACCCCCCCCCCCCCAGCGCCCAAGTTATGCTTTCTGCTTCTCCAGGGGTGAGAAATTCAGGAGCTTTTCAATCAAGTCAACATGACCAAGAAGCATCCTTCGACAACAATAACGCTTTAAACCAAGAGAATCCAATGCTTCACTGTGAAAGAAAAAAAAATATCTAGATATATCATATAAAAGGTGTCACATGACAACAAATTGTGCTACAATCTAGCTTTCCTTATCACAAACATTTGGTTTAATAACAAAACTTCATTAGTTAAAAGGTCTAATTTGGAGCTCTATAAACTTTTGTAATTTATCTCACTCGTAAATGGAGTTTTTTTAAATTTAAATTAAATAATATTAATTCAGTTTTGAATGGCTTTTAACAATGCTTAGCTTGTATTTATGCACAAGAAAACTAGAGTAAAGTACACCCTTTTCTCATCCGAATTTTGCTCTTGGGGTGTATAAGGTTTTTATAGCGTTGTCGTAAAACTTCTAAGCGGGCTCATTCGATTGAAAAATGAAAAGACTAGTACCCTTTTTAATAGTTGAAAGTAATTGGAGGGCAACTAACCCCCCTCTCACGCCCACTATTTCCCCAAACACATCCAATCAAAATTTGGAGATATTCATTTTGTTCAACGTAGTTAAAAGTTCTGGAAGTTAGGTATTTTAAGATGAGAATCCCCTCAGAGCCCTCAGGGCAAGGGTTGTAAGTTATACCCTGGGGACATATAGGGTTTTTATAGAAAGTGTTGTCGTAGAGACTTCAATAAGGACTCAATTGATTGAGAGGGGCGTGAGTGGAACTTAGCTCCCTCTCACGCCCCTCTCACACATCCAATCAAAATTTTGAGATATTCACTTTGTTGTACATAGTTAAAAGTTCTAGAAATTAGGTCTTTTAGGATGATGATCCCCTCTGAGTCCTCAGGGCAAGGGTTGTAAGTTATACCCTGGGGGAATATAAGGTTCTTATAGAAACTGTTGTCGTAGAAACTTCAATAATAACGGCTAATTTGATTGGAAATTGAAAGAGCTAGTGCCCTTTTTAATAGTAAAAAGTGAATGGAGAGAAACTAACCCCCTCTCACGCCCACCATTTCTCCAAACACATTCAATTCAAATTTTTATTTATCCGTTTTGTTCAACGTAGTTAAAAGTTTTGGAAAGTATGATGTTAACGATGGTAACCCTCCCCCCCAAACCCCTCAGGGCTAGGGTTGTAAGTTATGCCCTGGGGGCATATAAGGTTTTTATTGAAAGCGTTTTCTTAGAGACTTCAAAAAACGCTTATTCGACTGGAAATTAAAATGGCTTGTGCCCTTTATAATAGTCGAACGTGATTGGAGGTCAACAAGCCCCCCTCTCAAGCTCACCATTTCCCCAAACACATCCAATAAAGATTTTGAAATATCTGTTTTGTTCAACGTAGATGAAAGTACTGGAAACTAGGTCTCTGAGGATGACACTCCACCCAGAGCCCTCAGTGCTAAGGTTGTAAGTTATTCCCTGGGGGCAAGTAAGGTTTTATACAGAAGATATTGTCGTAGAAACTTCAAAAAGGGCTCATTCAGTTGGAAATTGAAAGGGCTAGTTCCCTTTTTAATAGGCTAGTCGAAACAGATTGAAGGGCAACTAATCTCTCTCTTACGCCCACCATTTCCCCCAACACACCCAATCAAAATTTTGACATAGCCATTGCATTCAACGCAGTTGAAAGTTCTGGATATTATGTCTTTGAGGATTATCAACCCCCCTTCCCCCACACACACCCCTCAGGGGACGGGTTTTAAGTTATGCCCTGGGGGCATATAAGGTTTTTATAGAGCGTTGTAATAGAAAGTTCGAAAACTTCGAAGGGCTGGTGCACTTTTTAATAGTCAAAAGTGATTGGAGGAAAACTAACAACCCTCCCAAGACCACCATTTCCCCAAAAACATCCAATAAAAATTTTGAGATAGCCATTTTGTTCAATGTAGGTGAGAAATCCAGAAATTATGTGTTTGAGGATGACACTTCCCCCACAGGCCTCAGCCCAGGGGTGGCATATAAGGTTTTATAGAAAGCGTTGTCGTAGAAACTTCAAAAAGGACTTATTCGTTTGGAAATTGAAAGCACTAGTTCCCTATCTAATAGTCGAAAGTGATTGGAGGAAAACTGACGCCCCTCTAAAGCCTACTATTTCCGCAACACTTCCAATCAAAAATTTGAGGAAGACATTTTGTTCAACGTGCTTGAAAGCTCTGGAAATTAGGTCTTTGCCAGCGTTGTCGTAGAAACTTCAAAAAGGACTAATTCAATTGGGAATTGAGAGGGTTAGTGCCCTTATTAATTGTCAAAAGTGAATGGAAGTCGAATGCCCTCCCATACCCATTATATCCCCAAACACTTTCGATCAACATTTTTATATAGGAATTTTGTTGAACGTAGTTGAAGGGTCCTGAAATTATGTTTTTGAGTATGACAGCCCCAAACAGCCCTGAGGACTAAGGTTTTAAGTTATGCCCGGGGGCATATAATGTCATATAGACAGTGTTGTCCTAAAAACTTCAAGAAGGGCTCTTCTGATTCGAGATTGCGAGGGCTATTGCCTTTTTTAATAGTCAAAAGTAATTAAAGGCAGAATAAAACCCCCCCCCCCCCCGACACCTATCATTTCCCCAAATATTTTCGATCAACATTATGATATGGCAATTTTTTTCAACGTAGTTGGAAAGTCTGATAATTATGTCTTTGGGGATGACAACCCTCCCCCCATAGCCCTAATGACAAGGGTCGTAAGTTATGCCCTTGGGGCCTACAATATTTTTATAGACAGTTTTGCCGTAGAATCTTCAAAAAGGGCTCACTAGATTGAAAATTGAGAGGACTAGTGCCTTTTTTATTAGTCGAAAGCCAGAGGGCAAATGTCTCCTTCCACGCCTATCATTTCCCCAAACACTTCCAACAAAAATTTTGATATAGTCATTTTGTTAAGCCTGTTATAAAGGTCTGGAAATTATGTCTTTAAGAATAAAAATCCTCCAGTCCTCAGGGCAAGGGTTGTAAGATGTGACCTTGGGACATAAGTAAAATTAGCTATAATGATAAGTAGCGGGGTGTCCCCCATATAGCTATAATGATAAGTAGCGGGGTGTCTCCCCATGTAGCTGCTATAATATAAGAGAGCGGGGTGTCCTCCCATATAGCTATAACGATAAGTAGCGGAAAATCCCACCATATAGCTATAATGATAAGTAGCGGACATTACACCCGCCATACAAGCGGACAGTACTCCTTTATAGTGTCAATTAGAGGAATCGGTCAGTACTCCCTCACTGTGTCAATGAAAGATAGCAGACAGGTAGCCAATGTAGCTATAACAGTTCCGAGCAGACAGGTAGCCAATGTAGTAGCGGACAGTGTATTCATACAGTATTCATACAATGTGTAAGTAGCGGACAGTCCCCCTGCCATACAAGCAGACAGTAGTTTTTTTGTATGGATATTTCATTGTATGAATATATGAATTTTTAATTTTAATAGTTTTTTTTATTGATGTCATTTTATTGTACTCTAATGATGATATTTTTATTTTCCAATGGTACGATTTTTTACATTCTAAGTATCTTCCCATTGATTTTTATGAAATTTTTGTTTGATGTAGGAATCGAACGTGAGACCCGTGATTTCCTAAGGTAAAAGAACGACACGTTAATCGACGGAACCAACAAGCCATTGAACATATTATGATTTTAGATATACATCCAATGTATTGTTTCTGGGACATTGCCCAACTGATGTTAAGCGTCACAATATCGTAACAGGTTCATTCCATTGAACTGGAACAGGTTCAATCATATTCGATTTATCAATTTGATTTTTGATAGGTGTTAAAAGTGACCTGTTTTGGGGCATTTTTATGGCATCGTCGTGAGAATATGCATACCACGATGATTTGAGATGCATACTAGACAGACAATTTCTACTGATACTTGGGCCCCAAGTCCTGTCCCTATCTCTCAACCCTATCCCTTTGTGTATGTGTGTTTGTGTGTGTGTGTTTGTGCGTGTTTTTGTTGGTGTGTGTGTGTGTGTTTGTGTGTTTGTGTTTGTGTGTTTGTTTGTGTGTGTTTGTGTGTATGTGTGTGTGTGTGTGTGTGTTTGTGTTTGTGTGTGTGTGGGTTTGTGTGTGTGTGTGTGTGTTTGCTTTTTTTTTTTTGTTTTTGTTTGTTTGTATGCGGGTGTTTGTTTGTGTGTGTGTTTGTGTGTGTGTGTGTGTTTGTGTGTGTGTGTGTGTTTGTGGTCTTGTTTGTTTTTGTTTGTGTGAGTTTTTTTGTTTTTGTGTTTTTGTTTTTGTGTTTGTGTTTGTGTTTTTTTGTGTGTCTTTTTTTTTTATTTTATGCTTTTATAACCCATTCTTCATAATTAGCCTTAAAAAGAAGAAAAAATAGTTTGTTTTTCATGAAAAAAAAATCTTGAATGAGAACCATCAGTCCTCCTCAATAGTCTGCAGAAGAATATTTTTAAAAAATTAAATAAAAAGTTTCATTATATTTTTCTTATATTATTTATATATGTAAAACAAGAGTTGAAAAAAAAAATATAAAAAAAAAATTGTCAGAAAAAAAGAAGAAAAAAGAGTGGTCACTACAAACATTATTTTTCTAATAGTAAAAGTCGTGACACACATATCTATATCATTCCCATTTTGAAGTTTGAAAATATTAAATGTGATTTTTGTATGTTTTAAGTATATTTCATGTCATTCTGAGATATAAAAAAAAATAAAAGTTGGGGGGGGGTTGGTGGGAGGGAGGAGGGTGGATTGGAGGGCGGGTTGAGGGATCGGGGTAGGACTTGGGGCCCAAGTATCAGAAGAAATTGTTTGTCTAGTATGCATCTCAAATCATCGTGGTATGCATATTCTCACGATGATGCCATAAAAATACCCCGAAACAGGTCACTTTTAACACCTATCAAAAATCCAATTGATAAGTCGAATGTGCTTGAACTTGTTCCAGTTCAATGGAATGAGCCTGTTACGATATTGTGACGCTTAACATCAGTTGGGCAATGTCCCAGAAACAATACATTGGATGTATTTCTAAAATCATAATATGTTCAATGGCTTGTTGGTTCAGTCGATTAATGTGTCGTTCTTTTACCTTAGGAAATCACGGGTCTCACATTCGATTCCTACATCAAACACAAATTTCATAAAAATCAATGGTAAGATATTTAGAATGTAAAAAATCTTATCATTGGAAAAGAAAAATATCATCATTAGAGTACAATAAAATGACATCAATAAAAAAACTATTAAAATTAAAAATTCATATATTCATACAATAAAACATCCATACAAAAAAACTACTGTCTGCTTGTATGGCGGGGGGACTGTCCGCTACTTATCATTATAGCTACATTGGCTACCTGTCTGCTCGGAACTGTTATAGCTACATTGGCTACCTGGTCTGCTCTCTTTAATTGACACAGTAAGGGAGTACTGACCGCTTCCTCTAATTAACACTATAATGGAGTACATTGACACTGTAAGGCAGTACTGACCGCTTCCTCTAATTAACACTATAAAGGAGTACTGTCCGCTCTCTTTCATTTACACTGTAAGGGATTACTGACCGCTTCCTCTAATTGATACTATAAAGGAGTACTGTCCGCTTGTATGGCGGGTGTACTGTCCGCTACTTATCATTATAGCTATATGGTGGGACTGTCCGCTACTTATCGTTATAGCTATATGGGAGGACACCCCGCTCTCTTATATTATAGCAGCTACATGGGGGGACACCCCGCTACTTATCATTATAGCTATATGAGGGGACACCCCGCTACTTATCATTATAGCTACACTACTGACATATAGGGTTGATATAGAAAGTGTTGTCATATAAACTTCAAAGGGGGCTCATTGCATTGGTAATTAGACGCTCTTGTCCTCTTTTTAAGAGTCAAAGTGATCAGAGGACAGCTACCCTCTTGCCCCTGCACACACGTCATATTGTCGCGAAAAGTATATAATAGAAATTTTGAGATAGCCACTCTATTCAAAATAGTCTAAATATCATATAACAAGGATTTTGGGCTTAAAACAAACCCCAGAGATTATGGGTAAGGGTTGTAAGTTATGCCCAGGGGGTATTAAAGATTATTATGGAAGGAATGGTTGTTTGACTTCAGAAGAGGCCCAGTCCTTCTTCCTGAAAAAGACTATGTCAATATAAAACGAACAGAAATTAATCAAAAAAACTTTTTGCAAAAAAAAAGTTTTCCAAAAAAAAAATTAAAGAACTCCATTAAACCAAAAACGAACAAAAATAGAATCAAATAATCTACTAAGTATACAACTACCACAAGTCAGTATCAATAAATAAATGGCTTTATCCGGGTTAGGGTTAGGGTTTTATCCGGGTTGAAGCGGTAGCTAGCAACCTAGTAAGAGATGATCACGTCTCATAATAAAAACAAAATAGCCCATAACTCCTAGAACTAGAGTCAGATAAAAAAAGAAGTACACTATTAGAACCGCCTTGGCCAGTATATAGGAAACTAACTGTCCCTTGGCTTGAATAACAAGGAAAATATATTGGTTTAAAAATCAAGAAAAGTAGCTGAAACCACGATATTCTGCGCATACGGTATTTGTTTATTTTCTTTTTTCTTTTCCTCAGATTGTGGGGCACTGAAAAATCGCAGAGAGCTGTTTAACGGCTCATTTTAAAGGAAATTGCCACATGTAGTGCCTTTTGTAATTAAAAAACAACAACTTTTTTTTAAATATAATTAATTTTTCATGAAAAACTGCATTTTTCTGTAACACTGTAGTAGCTTATGTTAATATATCTGGGTTGCAGCGGTAGCTAGCAACCTAGTAACAGATGATTACCTCCTATACTAATAAATACAATAACAAATAACTCCTAACGTGAGATCGAAATACAAAGTACACTATTAGAACTGCCATGTCCAAAACTACTATATAGGAAAGTTACAATCTCTTGGCTTGAGCAACAGAGAACATTTGTTGGCTCGAGAAACAAGAAAAGTGGCTTGAACTACAACATTCTTTATCAAGGGCCTTTTTTTCATTGTTTTTTTCCTCAGCTAGTTCGGCAGTAAAAAATCACAGAGAGCATTCAATGGCTCATTTTAAAGGAAATGCTGTATCTAGTGCCTTTTGTAATTAAAAAGAAAATAGTTTTAAAATAGAGTTGATTTTTACAAAAAACTGCATTTTCATGCAAAAGCTTGAGGAATGACGTCTTAATCGTAGATTGTAACCATATATGACGTAATAAGTGAATGTAATATTTATACACGTTTATCTTTCGATAAGATAGTATAAGACATAGAGAATGGATCGATATAGTTCATTATAAATGGGGACTATGTAAGTTACATCGGATATAGCTGAAACCTAGTAAAGAACAAACACCGGCACATAGTAAATAAAAGTTAAGATAATACACTCATCTTTTCAAAAGCTGCTTATCTGGGGTATGGTGCCATACTGAGGATCAGTAATATTGTATTAATAACTGAAAATACACACACAACCAATCATTCCGACGACACACATAGCCAAAGTATTGTGTAAATCCATCGACGACACATATTGCCAATCATTCCGACGACACACATATCCTACCATACAAGTGGCACCCTATTACAACAAAATCCCTATCACACCATAAAAGTGCAGCCTATCCAATGTGCTATTGAAGTTGCTAGTCCCTCAACGAGATATGGTATTTTTTTTTTGAACAATTTTTCTAGACGAAACAATGACATTACTTTAACTGGGCCTATTTGCCATCATTTCAAGCGCAAACATAGTCTTATATCAACTGCCGCTTCGATAAGAAATTCTTGGAAATATTATTATCAGAGTTTCGTTTGCCAAGAATGTTGTTCAATAATAGATTGATATGGATTCTAATTAATGTCGGGATGAGATCTTTTTGTACTCTAATCGTATCGAGCCGATTATTGATTATTGACTATTGATAACTGATTATGACTAAAACGGGGCAGATATCATTATTTTTATGTACTTTGATCTCAAAAAATTATTTTCTTACAGTTTTGATTTACCAATAGACATTTGTAAAGAGCGATAACAAAAATAAATTGGACATAAACACTGCCATCGGGTGGCTTACGTGTTTTGTCCTTGAGGCGACTCTAATTTATTTTTTATTCTGAACATTTCGATTTTTATTTTTGAACAGAATTTTCAAACATGGAAGTTATTGTATCCTCTCTGGTATCACCTACGTCTTGCAAGCTATTAAAAAAAAATCCTGCATTGTATTATCAAAATCTTGTCAAATGTTTCTAAATCTTGTTTAATATAATATAAATCTTGTCTGAAATTATCAAACACATTACATTACAGTATTAATGTCTTACATGGTATTACCAAATCATGCTAGGTATTACACAATCTTGTCTTGCATTATCAAAGTCTTCCAAGATATTATGAGTATCCTTTCTGATATTACCTACGACTTGTACGTTATTAAAAAAATCATTCATGGTATTATGAAAATCTCTAGAAGTGTTTTCAAATCATGTGCAGTACAATCAAAACCTGGTCTGAAATTATCGAACACCTTACATTGCATTATTAATATATTACATGATATTACCAAATCTTGCTAGATATTAAAAAATCTTGTCTTGTATTATCAAAGTCTTGCAAGAAGTTATGAGTATCTTCTCTAATAATACCTAAGTCTTGCATGTTATTAGCACAATTATGCATGGTATTATCAAAACATTGCCAATTGTTTCTAAATATTGTGTGATATAAACAATATCTTGTCCGAAATTATCAAACACCTTACAATATAGTATTAATATCTTACATGATTTTACCCAATCTTGCTAGGTATTATAAAATCTTGTCTTGCATTATAAAAGCCTTGCAAGCGTCTATGAGTATCCTCTCTGATATTACCAAAGTCTTGCAAGTTATCAACAAAATCATGCATGGTATTATAAAAAATCTTGCCAAGTGTTTTCAAATCTTGGGTGGTATAATGAAAATCTTGTCTCAAATTTTCAAACACCTTATGTTGCAGTATTAATGTCTTACATGATAATACCTAATCTTGCAAGTTATTACAAAATATTGTCTTGCTTTGTCAAAAACTTGCAAGATTTTATGAATATCCTCTCTGGTATAACATAAGTATTGCAAGTTATTAGCAAAATCATGTATGGTAGTATCAAAATCTTGCTAATTGTTTACAAATATAGCGTTATAAAATCAAAATCGTGTCTGAAATTATCAAACACCCTACATTGCAGTACTAATATCTTACATGATATTACCAAATTTTACTAGGTATTAAAAAATCTTGTCTTCCATTATCAAAGTCTTGCAAGATATTATGAGTATCCTCTCTGATGTTACCTAAGTCTTGCAAGTTGTTAATAAAATAATGCATGGTACTATTAAAATCTTGTGAAGGGTTTCCAAATCTTGTTTGGTATAATCAAAATCTTGTCTGAAATTATCAAACACCTTACATTACATGTATTAAATGATATTACCAAATCTTGCTAGGAATTACACAATCTTGTCTTGCATTCATGGGCACCCATAGGTAGAATTTCAGAAGAGGCTTACGTCGTCTAATCGGCACTTCCAATACTGTATAATTGAAATCTCAAAACAAAATATAATAGGCAGTGCGACAGCACTGCCTAAGTAAAGAGTGATGTGGGTACAATATATTATTAATTTATTTTTTGGACCAGGGCACTTCTTGCAGAAAGAAATGTCATAGAAACTTCAAAAACAGCAAATGGAGGGCAACCAGCCCCCTCCGGCGTTAATCATTTCCCCAAAGACATCCAGAAAAAATTTTGAGATAACCATTTTGTTCACCGTAGTTTAAAGGTCCGAAAATTATGACTTAGAGAATAAATACCTTCCCCCCATAACCCTCAGGGCAAGGGCTGTAAGTTATGCCCTGGCGGATATAAGATTTTTTAAGGAAAAGATGGTCGTATAAACCTTGGATGGGGCTCATTTGATTGGTAGTCAGAAGTTCTACTGTCCTTCTTAACAGTCAAAAGTAACTGGAGATCAAGTAGCAGCTCCCACTGACCTCCCCCCTTACAACAATCATTTCCCCAAAAACACATCCAATCTTATTTTTTAGGTAGCCATTTTGTTCAGTGTAGTTAAAAGGTCCAGAAATAATGTCTCTGAGGATGAACCCCTTCCCCATAGCCCTCAGGGAAAGAGTTGTTATTTACGCCCTGGGGGCGTAATGGGAGTTACGCCCTGGTGGCTCGTATAAACTTCTGTGAGGGCTTATTGGATAT
>NC_142798.1:22887563-22919929 GCF_049724085.1 Artemia sp. Qi Xiang Cuo | reverse complement strand
TTTTTTTTCAGGGGTGATAGTATCGATCCAGTAGTCCTAGAATATCGTGAGAGGGCTCATCTGAACGAAATTAAAAGTTCTAGTACCGTTTTTAAGTGACCAATAATTAGAGGGCAAATTGGCCCCCTCCCAACGCTCATTTTTTCCTGAAGTCACCCAATCAAAATTTTGAGATAGCCATTTTGTTCCGCATAGGTGAAAATCAAGTAAATATGTCTTTGAGGATGACTTAATCCCCCACAGTTCCCAGGGGAAGGGCTGCAAGCTATGAACTTTGCCCATTGTTTACATATAGTATTGGTTAATGGGAAGTATGCAGATGTTTCAGGAGGGATTTTCTTCTGGTGGGGGGGGTCAGAGGAGGGGGAAACGGGGAGTATCTTTCCATGGAGGATGTTTCCTTGGGGGAAGGGATATTTCCATGAAGGAGGCGCCGGATTTCCCAGCCTTATTTAAAAAACGATCAGAAATTAAATAAAAAACGAGTTTTTTCAACTGAAAGTAAGGAGCAGCATTAAAACTTAAAACGAAGAGAAGTTATTATGTATATGAGGGGGTTCGCCCCCTAGTCAATACATCGCCCTTTGTGATTCAGGGGTTTGTGATTCAAACAAAATTCGAACTTTAGCGTAAAGAGCGTGGTATTGACTAGGGGTAAACTCCCTAATATGTGTAATAAAAACATACGAATATAGAAGTTCGTTACGTAACTTAATCCGTAAGTTACGTCAGAACAAAATTTCGAAAAAGCCATTCAGACAAAACAAGTAAAATTAATATGCAAATTTCGTTTTAATTATTCATGTGCGGTGAGCCAAAATCAAAGCTGCATTAATTCAAAAACGTTCAGGAATTAAATAAAGAAAAAAACATAAAATTTTTAACTAAAAGTAAGGAGCGACATTAAAACTTAAAACGAACAGAAATTATTCCGTATATGAATGGGACTGTCCCCTCCTCAAGGCCTCCGCTCTTTACACTAAGGTTTGACTCTGTCACACAACTTAATTTTTTTAAACAATAAAAAACTTTAGCGTAAGGAGCGAGGGATTAAGGCGGGGACAACCCCTTTCATATACGGAATAATTTCTGTTTGTTTTAAGTTTTAATGTCGCTCCTTGCTTTCAGTAAAAAAAACTTGTTTTTTATTTATTTAATTATTCTAGAAGTCATTTGCTTTTAATTCTAGAAACCAATTCTAGTAGTTCAGTGAGTAGTTGTCTGCTTTGTGAAACTAGTGGTTCCTGTCCCATTTTGTTTACTTTTTCTTATAATGGTAGTTCTGCTTTGTTGAGTTGACTGTGTTTTGAGTATACTCTGCCCTCCCCCGTTATAATATGCGTGAAAAATTAAATTTACAATTTTTTTATAGGAAAAGAAACCTCAAGGCCACATGGAAGCTTCAAATACTAAAAAGAACAAGAACCTTTTCGATTTCTTTAAGAAGTCTTCTAAAAAAAATTGAAGTAGCCTAAACACTCCCTCAGGCAATATTAGTGCTCTGGTTCATGAACAGACAGTACATGTTAGCTGTGTCACCTCTGCTTTAGGAGTTTCAGACTCAGATGTTATTGAGTCCATCCCCAAACAGAAAAAGGGTTCTGGATCTAAAGATAATGCTAGTGCAGTGATTTATCTAGCTATTCAGGTGGCTCAGACGATTTTGAGTCTGACTCGTCTGATTTGTCTGAACCATCTGATGTGATATATTTAGGAACTAAAAAGTGCAAAAAGAATGATAAGAGAAACGGTGGTCAAAAGAGAAAAAAAAATAGAGGCAACTCAAAGAAGTTTTACTCTCAAAGTTTTTCCAAAAAATGGATGGAGGACCCCCTACTTAGAGACTGGCTAGTCCCAGACCAAATAGATCCGAGCAAAGCATACTGCAAGTACTGCTGGAAGGTGCTAAAGGGTAGCAAAACCGCTATGCTTCATCATGCTAATAGAGGTCCAGCATCAGAGCATGCGAAAGCCATGAATGCTAAGAAAAACCAAGTTTCAGTGTCCGACCCAGCAAGCTTTTCTGCAAGAGTGCACGAGCAAAAAAGGTATCGTGACCAGAGTGTAAAGCTGTCATTGTTCTTGTCTGCGTGGGTTGCCAAAGAGAATCTTCCTATTTCAGTAATGGACACACTTCCAAAAATTCTCAAGTTTCATGTCAAAGACTCTCAAGTAATTAATAATTTGAACTGTGGAAGAACAATGACCAAGGTTTTGATTAAACAAGTGGGAAGAACTAGGGCCAACGATCTCTCAGAAACACTAAAAAATACAAAGTTTTCCATAATTGTGGACGAGGGAACTGACCGAACAACAACCGAATTTTTAGTCCTAATGGTGCGATTTTTCTCAGTGAGTGATGAAGATGTAGTCGAGTATTTTTTTTCTATGCTGGTTGTCACTGATGCCTCTGTTCAAGGACTAAAAAATCTAATAGTGAATGAATTTGACTCAAAAGGGATTCCGTTGAGAAACATAATCGGCTTCGCGTCAGACAATGCCAGCGTTATGATTGGATCAAAGAATGGTCTAGCTACACTTTTGAAACGAGACCTTCCTTGGCTTTCAGTTTTTGGATGTTTTTCTCTCTCTTTTGCGTTGTGCTGAACAGCTACACTGGAAATTTTAGATCAGTCAATTGTCCAGTTCAGCCATGATATATATAATTTCATTGCTTATAGTCCAAAGAGAAAGCAAGAGTTTGCGGAGTGTCAAAGGTTTGTTAGTATTGCTGAGCACTGCCTTCTGTATCCCAGTAAAACACGTTGGCTGGCAATGGAAAACGTAACTGAACATTTGCTCGAGTAGTGGGAAGCTTTGATCTTATAGTTTCAATTCATGCTGGCTGAGAAAGTACCATCCGTTCATGCTCTATATGCTACTCTAAAGAACAATACAGTGCTGTTACATTATTTGTTCCTTGGACACACTTTACCAATAGTGAACAGCCTCAACACAGAGTTCCAGAGTGAAAAAGTTCGGGTACATGTCCTTTTGGAAAAGGTCGAAGGAGGACAGAAAGAAATAATGTGTTGCTTTGTAAAAACGGAAAAGTTGAGATGTTTGGGACCTTGGAAGGTTGACTTTAAACACCCAAACAACCTACTAAATTATGAGAGTATGTATTTTGGTGCAAAATTTGAATCGTTTGCGAAAAACTGTGACGCCAAATTAGTTGATGGAGTTTGCAACAAATGTGTTAAGTTTTACCAAATGCTTTGTGAGCAGATCCGATTCCGGATCAGCGATCAAGGCGATCTTTTAAATCAGCTAAAGTGTTTGGGCCCTGCTGTTGCAGTTTATGGCTCTGTCTCATCAATTACTGGATTGTATGATCGCTTCTCACAGACAATAGATCTGGAAGTAGAAGCTTTGAACAGGGAATGGCGGTTAATTCCACATGCGGGAGAATTGATTTGAATGCATGCACAAAATAACAACGATCCTGTTTTATTCTGGAACTTCCTCGGGAAGTGCAAGAATGGTGCGGGAAGTTCCTTATGGCACTTCCAAATTCGAGCGCATCAGCTGAGAGACCGTTCTATATATATATATATATATATATATATATATATATATATATATATATATATATATATATATATATATATATATATATATATATATATATATATATATATATATATATATATAAGAGGGTTTCTATAATAACTATAGAGATATTGATTTATATTTACCCTGGAAGATTTGTTGTTCCAGGGTAAATATAATCATTATCTCATTTATATATACCCTCTTAAGAGGGTTTATATATATAATATAGTTATAAACATACTACTAGTACTATAATAACACAGAGATATTGATTTATATTTACCCTGGAAGATTTATTGTTCCAGGGTAAATAAAATCATTATTTTATTTAATACAACCTTCTTAAGAGGGTTTAAAATTTAATATAGTTATAAACATACTACTAGTACTTTTTTTTATTTATATTATTATATATATATATATATATATTATATATATATATATAAAAAAAAAAATATATATATATATATATATATATATATATATATATATATATATATATATATATATATATATATATATATATATATATATATATATATATATATATATACATACATACATACATACATACATACATATATATATATATATATATATATATATATATATATATATATTATATTATATATATAATATATATATATATATATATATATATATATATATATACTATATATATACATATATATATATATATATATATATATATATATATATATATACATATATATATATATATATATATATATATATATATATATATATATATATATATATATATATATATATATATATATATATATATATATTTATATATATATATATATATATATATATATATATATATATATATATATTATGTTTGTTCTCGAAATTGGAAAAATTGGTATTTTGGGATATTCTCGCATAAAAAAAAAATCTAGATGGGTAAGAAGTCTGAGGAAATTCGTTAGGAGCTGTAATATTCGTTTTTGCCAATGATGTCATGTACTATGATAGTAAATCATATACGCACTTTTTATGACATCATATTAGCGTTTTCTTGTATGATGTCATGTATAAATAAGATTGTTGAGTTCCCAACGCATCAATTATTTATATAATATAATATCTGTTGGAAGGCCCCAAAAACTAAAATTTGAGTTGCAGTTACTATAAATGATGATTCTTTGGAACCAACACCTGAACGATCAAACGTGATAAGATGTGAAATTTGACAACCTGGACTAACAATTGCGACAACACCAATACTTAGAATTAGACGTGATCGTCTTTTACAAGGTTGCTAGCTACCGTTGCAACCCAGATTTATTATAATTGGTTTTTAATATAAATACCTGTTTACAAACAAGAATAATTCTGTGGAATAGTAAGAGACAAACCTTGAAGAATCAGGCAGCTAACTAACTCCAGTATATGCAATAGTTTGTCCTTGTAATGATCGTCTTTTAATATAACTTATCTAAAGATATGTATGTGTTGCATCATCATCTATTATGAATCCTTATTATAGTTCAGTTACTAGGGGCTACAGTTCGTTCTTCAGTGTAATCAATATCTTAAATTGTGTTTATGTTTTATATCTTGCCAAAAGACAAATTTGTTGCATCATAATAAACTATATCGAATTGTATATTCATAATAAACTATATCGATCCTTTACGTAACAAACCAGAAAAGCCTATGGCAATTCATTAGTTAAAATAGTAAGAGACAATCCTAGTAGTATTGTATTAATGACTACGACGACACACCTAGCCAATCAATCCGACGACTCACATAGAAAATCATTGCGATGACACACATAGCCAATGTAATGTGTCAATCCATCTGAGGACACGCATAACCAATCATTCCGACAATACAGATTCATTGTGTCAATACGATTCAAGCCAATTCATTGTGTCAATCCATACAACAGACACGCATAGCCAATCATCCGGAAGAAATACATAGCCAATCATTCCAACGATACGCATATCCTACCATACAAGAACTCCGTATTACAATAAGAGCCGCATCACACCGTACAAGCAAAACCCGTCCAATGTGCTATTGGAGTAGCTAGACCCTCAACGAGATCTAGCAGATTTTCGGAAACATTTTTCCTCGATAAAAAAATGCCGTTGCTTAAACGGGACATATATACCATCATTCCAAGCGCACATACAGTGTTATCTCAGCTTCCGCTTCGAAAAGAAATTCTTGGAAACTTTATTATTAGAATTTCGTTTGCCAAGAATGTTGTTCTGTAATAGAAGAGAGTTTGAAGTGACATGTCATCTGATAAACGAAATTTTGATAAAAATTATAATAAACAGTTGGATGAGATCATTTTGTACTCTAATGATATCGAGCCGATCATTAATTATTGACTGTTGATATTTGATTATGACTACAACAGGGCAGATATCATTATCGTGATGTAATTCGATCTCCAAAAAATTGTTTTCATACAGTTTTGGTTTATTAATAGACATTTGTAAAGAGCGATACCAAAACTATGATGAGCATAAACATTGAAATCGGGTGGTTTACGGGCTTAGCCCTTGGGGCGAATCTGGTTTATTTTTATTCTGAACATTTTTGATTTTTTGGACAGAATTTTCGAACATGAAATGTTTGTATCCTCTCTGGTATTACCTAAGTCTTGCATGTTATTAAAAAAATCATGCATGGTATTATATAAAATCTTATCAAGTGTTTCCAAATCTTGTGTGGTATAAATCAAAATATTGTCTGAAATAATCAAACACCCTACATTACAGTATTAATGTCTACATGAAATTACCAAATCTTGCTATGTATTACAAAATCTTGTCTTGCATTATGAAAGTGTTTCAATATATTATGAGTATCCTCTCTGGTATTACCTAAGTCTTGCAAGTTAAAAACAAAATCATTCATGACATTATCAAAATCTTGCTAACTGTTGCCAAATTGTGTGTGGTATAATCAAAATATTCTATGAAATTATCAAACCCTTTACATTGCAGTATTAGTACCTTACATGATATTACCAAATCTTGATAGGTATTACAAAATCTTGTCTTGCATTATCAAAATCTTGCAAAATATTCTGAGTATCCTGTATGGTATTACCTAAGTCTTCCAAGTTATTAACAAAACCATGCATGCTATTATCAAAATCTTGCCAAGTTTTCCAACTCTTCTATGGTATAATCAAAATATTTTTTAAAATTATCAAACACCTTACATTACAGTATTAATTTATTATATGACATTATCAAATCTTGCTAGACATAACAAAATCGTGTGTTGTAATTTCAACGTCTTGCAAGATATTATGAGTATCCTCTCAGATATTACTTAAGTTACGCAAGTTATTAACAAGATCATGCATGGCATTATCAAAATATTGCCAAGTGTTTCCAAATCTTGTATGGTATAATCAAAACCTTGTCTGAAATTATCAAACACCTTACATTGCATCATTAATGTCTTACATGATATTACTAAATCTTGCTAGGTATAAAAAAATCTATTCTTGGATTATCAAAGTCTTGCAAGATATTATGAGTATCCTCTCTGGTATTACCTAAGTCTCGCAAGCTATTAACAAAATCATGCATGACACTATCAGAATCTAGCCAAGTGTTTCCAAATCTTGTGCGGTATAATCAAAATCTTGTCTGAAATTTTCAAGCACCTTACATTGCAGTATTAATGTCTAATATGATATTACTAAATCCTGCTAGGTATTAAAAAATATTGTCTTTGTATTATCAATGTCTTTCGAGATATGTTGAGTATCCTCCATGATATTACCTAAGTTTGGCAAGTTATTAACAAAGCTATGCATGGTATTATCAAAAAATTACCAAGTGTTTCCAAATCTTGTGTTATATAATCAAAATCTTGCCTAAAATTATCAAACTCCTTAATTTGCAGTATTAATGTCTTGTATGACATTACCAAATCTTGCTAGGTATTACAAAATCTTGTCTTGCATTATCAAAGTCTTACATGATGTTATGGCTCCCATTCTGCAACACCAAGGGTACCCACACCCAACCCCGCTGTACCCCGGTTACCTATAGTAAACCTATTTTTATTACCTAGGTTGGATTATATTAATTGTTTTTAAGCTAGTTTCGTAGAGGTTTAGTAAGCGTGCCCGCAAGCTTACCGTGGGAATTATTTGTTAATATCATGGTATATTTGGAATATCAAGAATGTGGTAATATCATGTAAAACATTAATACCGCTATGTGATTTGTTTGATAATTTAAGATAAAATTTCGATTATACCACACAAGATTTGGAAAGACCTGGCAAGATTTTATAGTACCGTGTATGATTTTGTTAATAACTGGCATGACTTTGGTAATAGCAGAGATATATTCATAATATCTTGCAAGACTTTGATAATACAAGACAATATTTTGTTATGCTTAGCAATATTTGGTAAAATCATGTAAGACATTAATACTGCAATATAAGGCGTTTGATAATTTCAGACAAGATTTTGATTATACCAGACAAGATTATACCACACTTGATTATACCTCACTTGGCAAGACTTTGATAATACCAAGCATTATTTTGTTAATAGCTTGCATGACTTAGGTAATATCAGAGTGGATATTCATAATATATTCCAAGACTTTGATAATGCAAGGCAAGATTTTGTAATACCTAGCAAGATTGGGTAAAATCATGTAAGACATAAAAACTACAATGTTAGGTGTTTGATAATTTCAGACACGATTTTGATTATGCAACACAAGATTTGGAAATACTTTGCATGATTTTGATAATACCATGCATTATTTTGTTAATCACTTGTAAGATTTAGGTAATATCAGAGAAGATATTCATAATATCTTGCCAGACTCTGATAATGCAAGAAAAAATTTTGCAATAACTAGCAAGGTTTGGAAATATCATGTAATACATTAATACTGTACTGTAAGGTGTTTGATCAATTTAGACAATATTTTAATTATACCATACAAGATTTGGAAACACTTGACAAGATTTTGATAATATCATACATAATTTTGTTAATAACTTGCAAGACTTAGGTAATATCAGAGAGGATACTCATAATATCTTGCAATGCTTTGATAATGCAAGGCAAGATTTTGTAATACCTTGAGAGATTTGGTAATATCATGTAAGACATTAATATTGCAATGTAAGTTGCTTGATAGTTTTACCCAAGATTTTGATTATACCACACAAGATTTGGAAACACTTGACAAGATTTACCTTACATGATTTTGTTAGTATATTTGAAAACTTAGGAAAAACCAGAGATGTTATTTATAATATTTTGCAAGACTTTGATAATATAAGACAAAATTTTGTAATACCTAGTAAGATGTGGTAATATCATGTAATACATCAATGCTGCAATGTAAGGTATTTGATAATTTCAGACAGGATTTTGATGATACAACACAAGATTTGGAAAAACTTGTCACGATTTTGATAATACCATGCATGATGTTGTTAATAACTTGCAAGACTTATGAAATATCATAGAGGATACTCATAATATCTTGCAAGATATTGATAATGCCAGACAAGATTTTGTAATACCTAGAAAAGTTTGTTAATATCATGTAATACATTATTGCTCCAATGTAAGGTGTTTGATAATTTCGGACAAGATTCTGATTATATCATAAAAGATTTGGAAACAGTTGGCAATGTTTCGATAATACCATGCATAATTTTAGTAATAACTGGCAAGACTTAGGTAATATCAGAGAGGATACTCATAACATCTTGCAAGACTATGATAATGCAAGACAAGATTTTCTAATACCTAGCAAGATTGGGTAAAATCATGTAAGATATTAATACTGCAATATGAACTGTTAGATAATTTCAGACAAGATTTTATTATACCACACAAGATATGGAAACACTTGGCATAATTTTGGTAATACCATACAATATTTTGTCGATAACTTGCAAGACTTAGGTAATATCAGACACGATACTCATAATATCTTGCAAGACTCTGACAAGGCAAGCATGGGCACCCATAAGGGAGGGGGCAGGGGGTGCCATCCCCCTGGCTGAATGAAGCTGCCCTATATTTGTATTAATTTAAAAAATTCAATAAAACAAGTTTTTCAAAGAAAAGTAAATAGCTCCATTAAGCCAAAAATGGGTAGATAAATTCAAATAATATTCGAAGCGTAAACTACCACAAACCACCATCAATAAATTTCCAAAACGAACAGAAATTACATTAAATAACCGAGTTAAACTTTAAAACAAGCAAAAATTAACTTTACTAGGGCTGACAACCCCAGTGCCTGGTCTTGACAACCTCAAGACCAGAACATAATTTAGGCTTTGCTGAAAGAAACAAAGACAAATGACCGTGGATTGTCAGTTTTAATATACAAATACTGATATTTATTCCTTAAAGTCTCAGATTTTTTGTATTTATTTAATTAAAACAAGTGAAACATTTAAAAGTACTTTGTTCTTAGTAAACCGCAAATTATGTTCTGGTCCTTAGAAGGCATGGGGGTTATCAGCCCTAGTAATGTTCAGTTTTGCTCGTTTTGAATTTGACACGGCTACTTATTCTAATTCCTGTCCGTTTAGAATTTCTTTTCTTTATTTATAATGATTTGTGGTAGTTTTACGGTTGGAAGATTACTTGACTTCAGTTCGGGGGAAAAATTCGGGCGGGGGGGGGGGGTTAAACCGGGTACCCCCCCCCCCCCTGGACACGGCCTTGGCAGTTTGATTTAGTTTTAGAGTAGCATTTAGCTATATACCACAATGGAACAATTTCGTAATTGTAGGGGGTTGAAATGCAAAATATCCCTAAAGACATAGTTGCTGGACCATTGTACTTTGCTGATCAAAATAGTTGTGCCAAAATTTTGACTAGATGTGTTTGGGAAATAAGTTGGCTTGAGAGACGGACTGATTGCCCTCCGATCTCTTTTTACTCTCAGAAACGACACTAAAGATTTTGATTTTGAATCGAATTAGCTTCTTTAAATTTTTCAATAATATTTCTAGCTATTATAAAGTGGTTCTGCCTATGATATAGCTTATATTCCCTTTTGAAAACCTGCATGTAAACAGTTTTTTCGTTTGATTGGAACTCCCACTAAACGCATCCTAAAAGTGTCACCTTAATACTCTTAAGCGGCGTTCACATTCGTGTCTAGCTAGAGTCCTATGTCTAGACACGTGTCTAGCCAGACTTCAATGTCAAGGCAACGACCGTTCACAAGTAAAGTTCAGTGCTTATCTAAAACTGTAAATTTAGTTTCAAATAAATTACAGTTGTCATTTCTAGCCAATCAAGAGAGCTTATTTGGGCAAAACTTTCAAAATTGTAATCCCTATTTCTATTTTAAGAAGATAATTGATGAGATAAGCCAAACAATTGCCTTAGTTTGCTTCACTATTCTGTCGGGTGTTGGTTTTTCGCCTAAAATGAAAAAAAATTAGTGATAATACAAAAATTAAATTTCAGTTTAATGTAAACATAGATGCGGAAAATATTGGAACTTGGCACATTCTGATTGACTGCAATCAAAAATCCTAAACATTGAATTCTAGAGTCTAGAACCCAAAGTCTCACCAACTGCCTTGTGAATCATGTCTAGCTAAGCACCGAATTTTACTTGTGAACGGTCTTTGCCTAGACATTGAAGGCTGACTAGACCCGTGTCTAGACATGGAATTCTAGCTAGACACGCATGTGAACGCTGCTTTAGCGTAGTTAGTTACAGTAACTGTAGTGGTAGTATTAAAAGTATACACATAGTGACTTCTAGCTAGTTCAAAATCCCCCACAACTTACTCTTAAAGGCCTAACTTAATAATATAAGTTGTTTTTCAGATATTGATTTGTCACCTTTTTGAAAGTTCACATGCTCATAGTTTTTTTTTATTTAGTTCACCGTCCGCCTAAATGTTTCTTATATTTGATTACTGAAGATATTGTTATATTCTCTATGGACTATTGGTCACAAATTGCCTATCTCACAATTTCGATCGAACGTGTTTGGGAAAAAAGGATATCAGGGAGGAGGGGGGGGCTGTTTTCTCTCCATTACGTTTGAATAAAAGAATGGAACTAGAACTATACAGTTCCAATCAAATGAGCTTACTCTAAAATTCACAAGACCACCCCTTCATAAAAACGTTACATACCCCCGAGACATTGCTTACAACCCTTACTCCCATACTCTGGGGGGTTGCTTCAACCCCAAAGGCCGTGTTACGAAATCCTTGAACTATTTTTGAACAAATGACTGTCTCACAATTTCTATCGGACGCATTTGGGGAATATATGACGTGGGGGAGGTATGGCTGGCCTCCAGTAAGTTTGCCTCCTAAAAATGATACTTAAACTTCCGATTTACAATCCAATGAGCCCTCTCCGAAGTTTATACGCCCACTGTTTCCATAAAACAACCTAGTATGCCCTCGGGGCATAGCTTGCAACCCTTGCCCTGAGGACTGTGGGGGTAGGAGGAATTCTCACCCTCAAAGACAAAATTTCAGGACTTTTAAACTACGTCAAACAAAATAACTCTATCGAAATTTTGATTGTAAGTGTTTGGGGAAATTATGTGCGTAGGGGGATGGTTGCCCTTCAATCACTTTTGACTATTAAATGGGCGCTAGCCCTTACAATTTCCAATCGAGTGAGCCAATTTTGATGTTTTTTATGACAACAAGTCGCCATCTTAAAATTTCTATCAAAAGAGGTTCGGGATAATACGCCGCGTGTGTATGGGGGGGGGGATAGTTGCAATCTGATTACTTTGACTCTTGAAAAGAGCACTAGAGCTTCTGAATAAATATCCAATAAGCCCTCACAGAAGTTTATACGAGCCACCAGGGCGTAACTCCCATTACGCCCCCAGGGCGTAAATAACAACTCTTTCCCTGAGGGCTATGGGGAAGGGGTTCATCCTCAGAGACATTATTTCTGGACCTTTTAACTACACTGAACAAAATGGCTACCTAAAAAATAAGATTGGATGTGTTTTTGGGGAAATGATTGTTGTAAGGGGGGAGGTCAGTGGGAGCTGCTACTTGACCTCCAGTTACTTTTGACTGTTAAGAAGGACAGTAGAACTTCTGACTACCAATCAAATGAGCCCCATCCAAGGTTTATACGACCATCTTTTCCTTAAAAAATCTTATATCCGCCAGGGCATAACTTACAGCCCTTGCCCTGAGGGTTATGGGGGGAAGGTATTTATTCTCTAAGTCATAATTTTCGGACCTTTAAACTACGGTGAACAAAATGGTTATCTCAAAATTTTTTCTGGATGTTTTTGGGGAAATGATTAACGCCGGAGGGGGCTGGTTGCCCTCCATTTGCTGTTTTTGAAGTTTCTATGACATTTCTTTCTGCAAGAAGTGCCCTGGTCCAAAAAATAAATTAATAATATATTGTACCCACATCACTCTTTACTTAGGCAGTGCTGTCGCACTGCCAATTATATTTTGTTTTGAGATTTCAATTATACAGTATTGGAAGTGCCGATTAGACGACGTAAGCCTCTTCTGAAATTCTACCTATGGGTGCCCATGAATGCAAGACAAGATTGTGTAATTCCTAGCAAGATTTGGTAATATCATTTAATACATGTAATGTAAGGTGTTTGATAATTTCAGACAAGATTTTGATTATACCAAACAAGATTTGGAAACCCTTCACAAGATTTTAATAGTACCATGCATTATTTTATTAACAACTTGCAAGACTTAGGTAACATCAGAGAGGATACTCATAATATCTTGCAAGACTTTGATAATGGAAGACAAGATTTTTTAATACCTAGTAAAATTTGGTAATATCATGTAAGATATTAGTACTGCAATGTAGGGTGTTTGATAATTTCAGACACGATTTTGATTTTATAACGCTATATTTGTAAACAATTAGCAAGATTTTGATACTACCATACATGATTTTGCTAATAACTTGCAATACTTATGTTATACCAGAGAGGATATTCATAAAATCTTGCAAGTTTTTGACAAAGCAAGACAATATTTTGTAATAACTTGCAAGATTAGGTATTATCATGTAAGACATTAATACTGCAACATAAGGTGTTTGAAAATTTGAGACAAGATTTTCATTATACCACCCAAGATTTGAAAACACTTGGCAAGATTTTTTATAATACCATGCATGATTTTGTTGATAACTTGCAAGACTTTGGTAATATCAGAGAGGATACTCATAGACGCTTGCAAGGCTTTTATAATGCAAGACAAGATTTTATAATACCTAGCAAGATTGGGTAAAATCATGTAAGATATTAATACTATATTGTAAGGTGTTTGATAATTTCGGACAAGATATTGTTTATATCACACAATATTTAGAAACAATTGGCAATGTTTTGATAATACCATGCATAATTGTGCTAATAACATGCAAGACTTAGGTATTATTAGAGAAGATACTCATAACTTCTTGCAAGACTTTGATAATACAAGACAAGATTTTTTAATATCTAGCAAGATTTGGTAATATCATGTAATATATTAATAATGCAATGTAAGGTGTTCGATAATTTCAGACCAGGTTTTGATTGTACTGCACATGATTTGAAAACACTTCTAGAGATTTTCATAATACCATGAATGATTTTTTTAATAACGTACAAGTCGTAGGTAATATCAGAAAGGATACTCATAATATCTTGGAAGACTTTGATAATGCAAGACAAGATTGTGTAATACCTAGCATGATTTGGTAATACCATGTAAGACATTAATACTGTAATGTAATGTGTTTGATAATTTCAGACAAGATTTATATTATATTAAACAAGATTTAGAAACATTTGACAAGATTTTGATAATACAATGCAGGATTTTTTTTTAATAGCTTGCAAGACGTAGGTGATACCAGAGAGGATACAATAACTTCCATGTTTGAAAATTCTGTTCAAAAATAAAAATCGAAATGTTCAGAATAAAAAATAAATTAGAGTCGCCTCAAGGACAAAACACGTAAGCCACCCGATGGCAGTGTTTATGTCCAATTTATTTTTGTTATCGCTCTTTACAAATGTCTATTGGTAAATCAAAACTGTAAGAAAACAATTTTTTGAGATCAAAGTACATAAAAATAATGATATCTGCCCCGTTTTAGTCATAATCAGTTATCAATAGTCAATAATCAATAATCGGCTCGATACGATTAGAGTACAAAAAGATCTCATCCCGACATTAATTAGAATCCATATCAATCTATTATTGAACAACATTCTTGGCAAACAAAACTCTGATAATAATATTTCCAAGAATTTCTTATCGAAGCGGCAGTTGATATAAGACTATGTTTGCGCTTGAAATGATGGCAAATAGGCCCAGTTAAAGTAATGTCATTGTTTCGTCTAGAAAAATTGTTCAAAAAAAAATACCATATCTCGTTGAGGGACTAGCAACTTCAATAGCACATTGGATAGGCTGCACTTTTATGGTGTGATAGGGATTTTGTTGTAATAGGGTGCCACTTTTATGGTAGGATATGTGTGTCGTCGGAATGATTGGCAATATGTGTCGTCGATGGATTTACACAATACTTTGGCTATGTGTGTCGTCGGAATGATTGGTTGTGTGTGTATTTTCAGTTATTAATACAATATTACTGATCCTCAGTATGGCACCATACCCCAGATAAGCAGCTTTTGAAAAGATGAGTGTATTATCTTAACTTTTATTTACTATGTGCCGGTGTTTGTTCTTTACTAGGTTTCAGCTATATCCGATGTAACTTACATAGTCCCCATTTATAATGAACTATATCGATCCATTCTCTATGTCTTATACTATCTTATCGAAAGATAAACGTGTATAAATATTACATTCACTTATTACGTCATATATGGTTACAATCTACGATTAAGACGTCATTCCTCAAGCTTGTGCATGAAAATGCAGTTTTTTGTAAAAATCAACTCTATTTTAAAACTATTTTCTTTTTAATTACAAAAGGCACTAGATACAGCATTTCCTTTAAAATGAGCCATTGAATGCTCTCTGTGATTTTTTACTGCCGAACTAGCTGAGGAAAAAAACAATGAAAAAAAGGCCCTTGATAAAGAATGTTGTAGTTCAAGCCACTTTTCTTGTTTCTCGAGCCAACAAATGTTCTCTGTTGCTCAAGCCAAGAGATTGTAACTTTCCTATATAGTAGTTTTGGACATGGCAGTTCTAATAGTGTACTTTGTATTTCGATCTCACGTTAGGAGTTATTTGTTATTGTATTTATTAGTATAGGAGGTAATCATCTGTTACTAGGTTGCTAGCTACCGCTGCAACCCAGATATATTAACATAAGCTACTACAGTGTTACAGAAAAATGCAGTTTTTCATGAAAAATTAATTATATTTAAAAAAAAGTTGTTGTTTTTTAATTACAAAAGGCACTACATGTGGCAATTTCCTTTAAAATGAGCCGTTAAACAGCTCTCTGCGATTTTTCAGTGCCCCACAATCTGAGGAAAAGAAAAAAGAAAATAAACAAATACCGTATGCGCAGAATATCGTGGTTTCAGCTACTTTTCTTGATTTTTAAACCAATATATTTTCCTTGTTATTCAAGCCAAGGGACAGTTAGTTTCCTATATACTGGCCAAGGCGGTTCTAATAGTGTACTTCTTTTTTTATCTGACTCTAGTTCTAGGAGTTATGGGCTATTTTGTTTTTATTATGAGACGTGATCATCTCTTACTAGGTTGCTAGCTACCGCTTCAACCCGGATAAAACCCTAACCCTAACCCGGATAAAGCCGTTTATTTATTGATACTGACTTGTGGTAGTTGTCTGCTTGGTAGATTATTTGATTCTATTTTTGTTCATTTTTGGTTTAATCGAGTTCTTTACTTTTTTTTGAAAAACTTATTTTTTGCAAAAAGTTTTTTTGATTAATTTCTGTTCGTTTTATATTGACATAGTCTTTTTCAGGGAGAAAGACTGAGCCTCTTCTGAAGCTAAACAACTATTCCTTCCATAAAAACCTTTAATACCCCCTGGGCATAACTTACAACCCTTACCCATAATCTCTGGGGTTTGTTTTAAGCCCAAAATCCTTGTTATATGATATTTAGACTATTTTGAATAGAGTGGCTATCTCAAAATTTCTATTATATACTTTTCGCGACAATATGACGTGTGTGCAGGGGCAAGAGGGTAGCTGTCCTCTGATCACTTTGACTCTTAAAAAGAGGACAAGAGCGTCTAATTACCAATGCAATGAGCCCCCTTTGAAGTTTATATGACAACACTTTCTATATCAACCCTATATGTCAGTAGTGTAGCTATAATGATAAGTAGCGGGGTGTCCCCTCATATAGCTATAATGATAAGTAGCGGGGTGTCCCCCCATGTAGCTGCTATAATATAAGAGAGCGGGGTGTCCTCCCATATAGCTATAACGATAAGTAGCGCACAGTCCCGCCATATAGCTATAATTATAAGTAGCGGACATTACACCCGCCATACAAGCGGACAGTACTCCTTTATAGTGTCAATTAGAGGAATCGGTCAGTACTCCCTTACAGTGTCAATGAAAGAGAGCGGACAGTACTCCTTTATAGTGTTAATTAGAGGAAGCGGTCAGTACTGCCTTACAGTGTCAATGTACTCCATTATAGTGTTAATTAGAGAAAGCGGTCAGTACTCCCTTACTGTGTCAATTAAAGAGAGCAGACCAGGTAGCCAATGTAGCTATAACAGTTCCGAGCAGACAGGTAGCCAATTTAGCTATAATGATAAGTAGCGGACAGTCCCCCCGCCATACAAGCAGACAGTAGTTTTTTTGTATGGATGTTTTATTGTATGAATATATGAATTTTTAATTTTAATAGTTTTTTTATTGATGTCATTTTATTGTACTCTAATGATGATATTTTTCTTTTCCAATGATAAGATTTTTTACATTCTAAATATCTTACCATTGATTTTTATGAAATTTGTGTTTGATGTAGGAATCGAATGTGAGACCCGTGATTTCCTAAGGTAAAAGAACGACACATTAATCGACTGAACCAACAAGCCATTGAACATATTATGATTTTAGAAATACATCCAATGTATTGTTTCTGGGACATTGCCCAACTGATGTTAAGCGTCACAATATCGTAACAGGCTCATTCCATTGAACTGGAACAAGTTCAAGCACATTCGACTTATCAATTGGATTTTTGATAGGTGTTAAAAGTGACCTGTTTCGGGGTATTTTTATGGCATCATCGTGAGAATATGCATACCACGATGATTTGAGATGCATACTAGACAAACAATTTCTTCTGATACTTGGGCCCCAAGTCCTACCCCTATCCCTCAACCCTCCCTCCAATCCACCCTCCTCCCTCCCACCAACCCCCCCCCAACTTTTATTTTTTTTTATATCTCAGAATGATATGAAACATACTTAAAACATAAAAAAAATCACATTTAATATTTTCAAACTTCAAAATGGGAATGATATAGATATGTGTGTCGCGACTTTTACTATTAGAAAAATAAAGTTTGTAGTGACCACTTTTTTTTCTTTTTTTTTCTGACGATTTTTTTTTTTTTTTTTTTTTTAAAATATTTTTTTAAATATATAAATAATATAAGAAAAATATAATAACACTTTTTATTTAATTTTTTAAAAATATTCTTGTGCATACTATTGATGAGGACTGATGGTTCTCTTTCAAGATTTTTTTTTAATGAAAAATAAACTATTTTTTATTCTTTTTAAGGCTAATTATGAAGAATGGGTTATAAAATCATAAAATAAAAAACACACACACACAAACAAACAAACACAAAAAACCAAAAACAAAAAAAAACACACACACACACAAACACAAACACATACAAACACACACACACAAACAAAAACACACACAAATAAAAACAACCAAACAAAAAAAAACACCCAAAAAAACACACCCAAAAAAACACAATAAAACAAACAAAAAAACAAACAAAAACACAAAAAAACAAAAACGCAAAAAAACAAACACACACAAATAAGAACAAACACACAAACACACAAACACAAAAACACACACACACACACACAAACACACACACACACAAACACACACAAACAAACACACGCACAAACACACACACACAAACACACAAACACAAAGGGATAGGGTTGAGAGATAGGGACAGGACTTGGGGCCCAAGTATCAGAAGAAATTGTTTGTCTAGTATGCATCTCAAATCATCGTGGTATGCATATTCTCACGATGATGCCATAAAAATGCCCCGAAACAGGTCACTTTTAACACCTATCGAAAATCAAATTGATAAATCGAATGTGCTTGAACTTGTTCCAGTTCAATGGAATGAACCTGTTACGATATTGTGACGCTTAACATCAGTTGGGCAATGTCCCAGAAACAATACATTGGATGTATTTTTAAAATCATAATATGTTCAATGGCTTGTTGGTTCAGTCGATTAACGTGTCGTTCTTTTACCTTAGGAAATCACGGGTCTCACGTTCGATTCCTACATCAAACACAAATTTCATAAAAATCAATGGGAAGATACTTAGAATGTAAAAAATCGTACCATTGGAAAATAAAAATATCATCATTAGAGTACAATAAAATGACATCAATAAAAAAAAATATTAAAATTAAAAATTCATATATTCATACAATGAAATATCCATACAAAAAAACTACTGTCTGCTTGTATGGCAGGGGGACTGTCCGCTACTTACACATTGTATGAATACTGTATGAATACACTGTCCGCTACTACATTGGCTACCTGTCTGCTCGGAACTGTTATAGCTACATTGGCTACCTGTCTGCTATCTTTCATTGACACAGTAAAGGAGTACTGACCACTTTCTCTAATTAACACTATAAAGGAGTACTGTCTGCTTGTATGGCGGGTGTAATGTCCGCTACTTATCATTATAGCTATATGGTGGGATTTTCCGCTACTTATCGTTATAGCTATATGGGAGGACACCCCGCTCTCTTATATTATAGCAGCTACATGGGGAGACACCCCGCTACTTATCATTATAGCTATATGGGGGACACCCCGCTACTTATCATTATAGCTAATTTTACTTATGTCCCAAGGTCACATCTTACAACCCTTGCCCTGAGGACTGGAGGATTTTTTATTCTTAAAGACATAATTTCCAGACCTTTATAACAGGCTTAACAAAATGACTATATCAAAATTTTTGTTGGAAGTGTTTGGGGAAATGATAGGCGTGGAAGGAGACATTTGCCCTCTGGCTTTCGACTAGTAAAAAGGCACTAGTCCTCTCAATTTTCAATCTAGTGAGCCCTTTTTGAAGATTCTACGGCAAAACTGTCTATAAAAATATTGTAGGCCCCAAGGGCATAACTTACGACCCTTGTCATTAGGGCTATGGGGGGAGGGTTGTCATCCCCAAAGACATAATTATCAGACTTTCCAACTACGTTGAAAAAAATTGCCATATCATAATGTTGATCGAAAATATTTGGGGAAATGATAGATGTCGGGGGGGGGGGGGGGGTTGTATTCTGCCTTTCATTACTTTTGACTATTAAAAACGGCAATAGCCCTCGCAATCTCGAATCAGAAGAGCCCTTCTTGAAGTTTTTAGGACAACACTGTCTATATGACATTATATGCCCCCGGGCATAACTTAAAACCTTAGTCCTCAGGGCTGTTGGGGGCTGTCATACTCAAAAACATAATTTCAGGACCCTTCAACTACGTTCAACAAAATTCCTATATAAAAATGTTGATCGAAAGTGTTTGGGGATATAATGGGTATGGGAGGGCATTCGACTTCCATTCACTTTTGACAATTAATAAGGGCACTAACCCTCTCAATTCCCAATTGAATTAGTCCTTTTTGAAGTTTCTACGACAACGCTGGCAAAGACCTAATTTCCAGAGCTTTCAAGCACGTTGAACAAAATGTCTTCCTCAAATTTTTGATTGGAAGTGTTGCGGAAATAGTAGGCTTTAGAGGGGCGTCAGTTTTCCTCCAATCACTTTCGACTATTAGATAGGGAACTAGTGCTTTCAATTTCCAAACGAATAAGTCCTTTTTGAAGTTTCTACGACAACGCTTTCTATAAAACCTTATATGCCACCCCTGGGCTGAGGCCTGTGGGGGAAGTGTCATCCTCAAACACATAATTTCTGGATTTCTCACCTACATTGAACAAAATGGCTATCTCAAAATTTTTATTGGATGTTTTTGGGGAAATGGTGGTCTTGGGAGGGTTGTTAGTTTTCCTCCAATCACTTTTGACTATTAAAAAGGGCACCAGCCCTTCGAAGTTTTCGAATTTTCTATTACAACGCTCTATAAAAACCTTATATGCCCCCAGGGCATAACTTAAAACCCTTCCCCTGAGGGGTGTGTGTGGGGGAAGGGGGGTTGATAATCCTCAAAGACATAATATCCAGAACTTTCAACTGCGTTGAATGCAATGGCTCTGTCAAAATTTTGATTGGGTGTGTTGGGGGAAATGGTGGGCGTAAGAGAGAGATTAGTTGCCCTTCAATCTGTTTCGACTAGCCTATTAAAAAGGGAACTAGCCCTTTCAATTTCCAACTGAATGAGCCCTTTTTGAAGTTTCTACGACAATATCTTCTGTATAAAACCTTACTTGCCCCCAGGGAATAACTTACAACCTTAGCACTGAGGGCTCTGGGTGGAGTGTCATCCTCAGAGACCTAGTTTCCAGTACTTTCATCTACGTTGAACAAAACAGATATTTCAAAATCTTTATTGGATGTGTTTGGGGAAATGGTGAGCTTGAGAGGGGGGCTTGTTGACCTCCAATCACGTTCGACTATTATAAAGGGCACAAGCCATTTTAATTTCCAGTCGAATAAGCGTTTTTTGAAGTCTCTAAGAAAACACTTTCTATAAAAACCTTATATGCCCCCAGGGCATAACTTACGACCCTTGCCCTGAGGGGTTTGGGGGGGGGATACCATCGTAAAAATCATACTTTCCAGAACTTTCAACTACGTTGAACAAAACGGATATATAAAAATTTGAATTGAATGTGTTTGGAGAAATGGTGGGCGTGAGAGGGGGTTAGTTTCTCTCCATTCACTTTTTACTATTAAAAAGGGCACTAGCTCTTTCAATTTCCAATCAAATTAGCCGTTATTATTGAAGTTTCTACGACAACAGTTTCTATAAGAACCTTATATTCCCCCAGGGTATAACTTACAACCCTTGCCCTGAGGACTCAGAGGGGATCATCATCCTAAAATACCTAATTTCTAGAACTTTTAACTATGTACAACAAAGTGAATATCTCAAAATTTTGATTAGATGTGTGAGAGGGGCGTGAGAGGGAGCTAAGTTCCTCTCACGCCCCTCTCAATCAAATGAGCCCTTTTTGAAATTTCTATGAAAACACTTTCTATAAGAACCTTATTTTCCCCAGGGTATAACTTACAACCCTTGCCCTGAGAGCTCTGAGGTGGTTCTCATCCTAAAAGACCTAATGTCCAGAACTTTGAACTATGCTAAACAAAATGAATATCTCCAAATTATGATTGGATATTTTGGGGGAATAGTGGGCGTGAAAGGGGGGTTAGTTGCCCTCAAATTACTTTCAGCTATTAAAAAGGGTACTAGTCTTTTCATTTTTCAATCGAATGAGCCCGCTTAGAAGTTTTACGACAACGCTATAAAAACCTTATACACCCCAAGAGCAAAATTCGGATGAGAAAAGGGTGTACTTTACTCTAGTTTTCTTGTGCATAAATACAAGCTAAGCATTGTTAAAAGCCATTCAAAACTGAATTAATATTATTTAATTTAAATTTAAAAAAACTCCATTTACGAGTGAGATAAATTACAAAAGTTTATAGAGCTCCAAATTAGACCTTTTAACTAATGAAGTTTTGTTATTAAACCAAATGTTTGTGATAAGGAAAGCTAGATTGTAGCACAATTTGTTGTCATGTGACACCTTTTATATGATATATCTAGATATTTTTTTTTCTTTCACAGTGAAGCATTGGATTCTCTTGGTTTAAAGCGTTATTGTTGTCGAAGGATGCTTCTTGGTCATGTTGACTTGATTGAAAAGCTCCTGAATTTCTCACCCCTGGAGAAGCAGAAAGCATAACTTGGGCGCTGGGGGGGGGGGGGTCATCCTCAAATAAATAATTTGCAGAACTTTTAACTACGTTGAAAAGAATGGCTATCTAAAAATTTTGATTGTAGGTGTTTGGGAAAATGGTGGGCGTGAGAGGATTAGATGCCCTCCAATTACTTTCGACTATTAAAAAGGCCACTATTATATGCCCCGGGGCATAACTTACAACCCATGCCCTGAGGGCTGTAGGAGGGGAGGGGGGGTGTTGTCACCCTGAAGGTCCTAATTTTCAAAACTTTCAACTACGTTGACCAAAATGGCTATCTGAAAATTTTTATTGTATGTGTTTGGGGAAAAGGTGGGCGTGACAGGGGGGTTAGTTGCTCTCCAGCCCACTTTCTACAAAAAAAGGGCAGTATCCCTTTGAATTTCCAATTGAATGCGCCCTTTTTCAAGTTTCTACGACAAAGCTTTCAATTAAAACCTTATATGCCCCTAGAGCATAACTTACAACCCTTGCTATGAGGTCTGTGGAGGGGTTGTCATCCTCAAAGACCTAATTTCTAGAACTTTCAACTACGTTGAACAAAGTGGCTGTCTCAAAATTTTGATAGGATGTGTTTGGGGAAATGGTAGGCTTGAGAGGGGCTTTAGTTGCCCTCCAATCACTTTCAACTGTTAAATAGGGCACTAGAGTTCTCAATTTGATATCTCAAAATTTTGATTGGATATGTTTGGGGAAACTGTGGGTGTGAGAGGGGGGTTAGTTGCCCTTCAATCACTTTCGACTATTAAATAGGGCACTAGTGCTTTCAATTTCCGATCGAATGAGCCCTTTTGGAGTTTCTAATACAACGCTTTCTATAAGACCTAATATACCACCCTTTGCCTGAGGGCTGTGCGAGTAGTGTCATCCTCAAAGACATAATTTCCTGATTTTTCAACTACATTTAACAATTAGCTATCTCAAAATTTTTATTAGATGTTTTCAGGGAAATGGTGGTCATGGGCATGGAAGGGATGTTAATTGCCTTCCAGTCACTTTCGACTATTAACAAGCCAACTAGCTATTTCAATTTCCAATCAAATGAGCCTGTTTTGAAGTTCCTCCGAAAACTTTTTCTATCGAATCCTTCTATGCCCCTGGGGTATAACTTATAACCCTTGCCCTGAGAGCTGAAGTGGGGCAGTCGTAATCCTTAAAGACCTAATTTTCAAGACTTTCAACTACGTTGAACAAAACAGTTATCTAAAAATTTTGATTGTATATGTTTGGGGAAAAGGTGGACGTGAGAGGGGCGGTTAGTTGCCCTCCAATCACTTTCGACTATTAAAAGTGCACTAGCCCTCTTAATTTCCAATCAAATGCGCCCTTTTTCAAGTTTCTACGACAAAGCTTTCAATTAAAACCTTATATGTCCCCAGGGCGTAACTTACAACCCCTGCCCTGAGATCTGTGGAGGGGTTGTCATCCTCAAAGACCTAATTTCTAGAACTTTCAACTACATTGAACTAAATGGCTGTCTCAAAATTTCGATTGGATGTGTTTGGGGAAATGGTAGGCTTGAGAGGGGCATTAAAAACCATATATGCTTTAGTTGCGTTAGTTGCCCTCCAATCACTTTTGACTATTAAATAAGGCACTAGCGTTCTCAATTTCCAGTCGAATGAGCTCTTTTTGAAGTTTCTACGACAACGCGCTCTATAAAACTTGATATACCACCGATGAACTGAGGGTTGTGGGGGGATTGTCATCCTCAAAGACATAATTTCCAAATTTTTCAACTACATTGAACAAAATGGCTATCTGAAAATTTCTATTGGATGTTTTCGGGGAAATGGCGGTCGTGGGAGGGGTGTTAGCTTTCCTCCAATAACTTTTGACTATTGAAAAGGGCACTAGGCCTTTGAAGTTTTCGAAGTTTCTATTTAAACGCTCTTTAAAAATCTTATATGCCCCCAGGGCATAACTTACAACTCTTACTCTGAGGGGTATGGGGAGGGGGTTGATCATCCTCAAAGACATAATATCTAGAACTTTCAACTACGTTGAAAAAAAGGCTATGCCAAAATTTTAGTGGATGTGATTGGGGAAATGGTGGGCGTGAGAGGGAGATTAGTTTCCCTTCAATCATTTTTGACTAGCTTATTAAAAAGGGGACTAGCCCTTTCAATTTCCAACTGAATGAAGTTTCTATAACAATATTTTCTGTAAGAAACCTTATGCCCCCAGGACATAACTTACAACCTTAGCACTGAGGTCTCTGGGTGGAGTGTCATCCTCAAAGACCTAATTTCCAGAACTTTCATCTACGTTGAACTAAATAGGTATCTCAAATTTTTAATTGGATGTATTTGGGGAAATGGTCAGCTTGAGAGAGGAGCTAGTTCCCCTCCAATCACTTTCGAGAACCCTATATGCCCTCAGGTTATAACTTACAACGCTTGCCCTGTGGTCTGTGGAGGGGTTTTCATCCTCAAAGACATAATTTCCAGAACTTGCAACTACGTTGAACAAAATGAATGTCTCAAAATTTTGATTAGATGTGTTCGGGGAAATGGTAGGCTTGAGAGGGGCATTAAAAACCATATATGCCCAAGGGGCATAACTTACAACCCTTTTCCTGAGGGCTTTAGGGGGAGGGTTGTCATCCTTAAAGACCTAATTTCCAAAACTTTTAACTATGTTTAAGGAAATTGATATCTCAAAATTTTGATTAGATATGTTTGGGGAAATTGTGGGTGTGAGAGGGGGGTAGGCTACCCTCCAATCACTGTCGACTATTAAATAGGGCACCGGCGCTTTCAATTTCCAATCGAAAGAGCCCTTTTTTGAGTTTCTAATACAACACTTTCTATGAAATCTTATATGCCACCGTTGCGCTGAGGGCTGTGGGGGAGTGTCATCCTAGAAGACGTAATTTCCTGATTTTTCAACTACATTGAACAAAATGGCTATCTAAAAATTTTTATTGGATGTTACTGGAGTGGAAAGATACGGGAGTCACCACTTATTGGTGCAAAAATGGTGCTACACCACTTTCTGGAGGGGAAAACCCCTGGTGGCGCCAAATATCATAATTGGATGCCCGCGCTTACCTCAATTGTTCTGTAAATATAGGGTGTGTTAGTACCCAATTTACAATTATATACTGCCCAGGGTATGATAACGTGATCGAGCGTTCAAATTGCCAAATTCTAAGGCCAAGGATAATCCCAACCCGGGTCACCACTAAAAATCCCTAACTATCTCATTTGAGGTAACAAACCCCCCTGTCAATATAATAATGATGGTATCTCCTAGCTCTTTTCCTACCCTGTCTGGTTGCCTGGAAAAATTAGTGTACACAGCTGTAGAAAATATCTTACTTGTAATCTTTCAAAGGTCACACACATATAACAAAAAAAATAGACTTCCCCAAGCGGGGTCTCAATGTAGACTAGCTCAAAAATAATATTTGTTCTGTACAACAACTTTGCATAGGGGTGAACCTTTGCTTGGCCCTAGCCAATCCTCTCAATACCCATTCAAAATTCATTCTACTTTTTCTTAGCTTTATCTTTCAATGGCTCAGACCAGGAAGACAAAAGTAGAATTTACTTCAAAACTTACTTATTGCGAAAGAGTCTAGCTTAGCAACCAGAATCCAACTTAAGATTAAAACATATCTTATAGGCAAATGTAATTACAGCAAGGAAAATGGGTCATTTATCTGAAAAGAATAGAAACAAGGGGTGGAACCCCTCCACCTACCCCCGTAAGATAAATGACCACCCATGCGCCACGCTGGTCCACCCTTACAAATATAACACTTAATTTCAAAATCACCAAACTTGTCTATCTTCTGTTCTTCCTTCTTTTGTACATCTCCACTTCATCTAACCGTTGGCTTATGGCTTCACGACTATACCATCCCCTTGGTTTTTTCCGTTGCCATTCCGTATTTCTGTCCAAAGAATCAAAGCTATTGTCTGTACATCAAATTGTATTCATCAAGCTTGGGATTTCAATGAAGGAAGAATCCACGAGATTTGTGGAACTCAATCTTGCACAGCATGATTAAATAAAAAATTTCTCGCTCTCACGAAATTTATACTTAGTTGAAGCGTAAAATAACGTTCTGGCTCATTCGATGATGCCACCCATCATGAAAAATTTGCTGCACTAGCCTCTTATATTTCCATCTGTGGAAACAACCCCACACCTTAATTAAAATATAAATTACCCCTTGGCATAATTTCAAATAATCCAAGGCCAAAAATACACAGGTCTCGGAATACGATAGGGGTTCAGGGAAATGAAATAAAATGTGAGCGAACCTTGAATCACTTTTTTCTGGGTCCCATCCCCTAAAATAATCGAATGAATAATGCTCAGCGATGAGGGATGAAGATAATATTGAAGACTGGAAAGACAAGGCTTCAGTAAAGGGGTCACAACCTCTTCGCCAGTTGTGCATTGAGGACAAGGGTTATCTTTCACGTCTTCCCGCAGGAGACCTTCCCCAAGGGATTCCTCCCCCTCATAAAGGAATAAACCCTCTTTTGGATTGATCAATATCACCATAATATATCACCAATATAGACCAATATCAGATTTTCTTCCCAAATTTCTTCAATCCAACCCAAAATTCAGTACCCTTCAATCTTTCTGTAACCCTTTGTTGACTAGTTGATGCTATATCATAATTATCTGTAGTTTCTCTTAATATGTCATGGGTCTTCTCCTCCCTCCTAAGTTTTTTCGTCTTATTGTAATTTTGTAATTTTCTCAGTGGGTCATGGACCTCTTTATCCCCCCTCTTATTTAGATTAGCAAGAAACAGCCCCTCAAACTTTTTATTTTACACCCTATTGTCCATTTTATTTATGTTAGCTAGGCACAGCCCATCTAATTTTTCATTTTTCGCCACTGCAGGCTGAATCTTCAAATTTTGTCTCTTTTTTGCATTTCTCTTTTCATCTCTACTTTTCTCAATTTTGTCATTCGCGCAAAATAATAAATCATCGTTAAATCTGATTTAAACTCCAGTGTCCACCATCTTTGACTGCATTTCTTCATTGTAGCTCCGTTTAATCTCTCTTTTTCCCCTCTTAGTTTTCTTTTCTTTTGTAGTAGCATTAAATAAATCATCATGAAATATGAATTGGACTCCAGTGTCCATCATCTTTGATTGCCTTTCTTTATTGCAGTTCTACTTTGCATCTTTTTCTCTCTTTTAGTTTTCTTTACTTTTACCACAGAAACAAATATTTTGTTATCAAATGGGAACTGAATTCCAAAATTTGGTTTTTCATACTAAAATTTCACGAACTTTACGAAGAAAAGCGCGTCCAAAAATTTCGTCTCATTTTTCTCTCGAACAATCAGTGCTTCTTTTTGATATGTACTTGTTAGCGTCTCATATTCGTTAATTGTATTCTCAAGTTTTCTATTTTCTGAAAAATTTCCCGAGAAATCATTCTCGCGCGTATTATTTTCAATATATGGTCTTTTTACTTCCGCATCCCATTTTTGTGGATTATCAACATTTCAAACGCGCGTATCAAGCATTTCGTTTTTCCGAAAGAACGGCACAGCCTTCCAATTTGTTTTATGGGCCGGTCAACCCCCCCCGTAGTCAACGAAGTAGCATGTTTTCCCGTAAAAGTATTTAATGTCTGGTAGTTTTCTTTTTCTCGCGATTGATTCTTAGACACATTATTATGGCTATTCGATAGCCTAGAAGTTAGTTGTGATAAAATCTCACTTTCTGGAATTCCCCAGCGGGCTTCTATTCGACCTCTCATGGTTCTTTTAAACTCTTGGTGCTCTCTCTCTTTCTTCTCTCTAGCTATTTTATAATTCTCCTCCTTGTTTCTATGGCTATTCTATCAGCCTCCTCTTTCTTTTTCCTGGCTATTCTATCAGCCTCTTCTTTTTGTTTTCTGGCTACTCTATCAGCCTCTTCTTTTTGCTCTCTAGCTATTCTTTCTTCCTTTCTCTCTTTCATGTAATTTAATAAATATTGTGTCATATCTACATGACTACTTTTTCGTGAGCCCCTGTTGGATCTCGATTCCACACTACTTCTTTTATTTGGACTACTTTGATTCCTTCTGTCATTATTTCTTCTTAATTCATTTTCTAAATCTGTTCGTTCTCTATCCGTATTTTCTTTTATTCGGAACTCACCTTCATTTTGCCCAGCATCTGAGGGGTGAGTTCGTCTTGTTTTTTCATATATTATATCTTCCTTATTTGTTTCATACCCCCTCATTTTACCGCTTATACTCCTTTTTGATTACATTATCTCTTAGTAAATTAGTCAATCTTGGCAAATTCAACAATTAGCACACGCAAAAATTATGATACACAATTACTATTGTGAATTATTACCGCCGTGTAATGAGATTCAACAATTTTTCAAATAACCGGAGTATCTAGACTTCATTAGGGAATAACGACTTCTTTCGCAGCAAGCAATTTTACGCAAGTGATATATATCTCCAAAAAACAAATTAACAGGGATTGCACAAGAAAGTAAACTGAAAACCGCACGAATATTCCACTAGTGAATTAGCTGGACAAAACTCAAACAGGGGAACTATCCTGTAAAACAAATAACGTATCCTCCCTGGATACTCGTACTCCAAATGCAGTCTTCACTTATTCTGATTAATCAATAGGATAGGTTCATCCCACCTTCCTTATCAAATGTGCGCACAAAACTGCCAAATTTTCCTAATTTGCCGTCTTCAATAATCTTTTAACCTTCACCACTGAAGATTATATTCAAATCCGCCAATTCACTTAAATAAAAAACCGACTTTCACTTTCTCTTATCCGTTCTTAAGCCCTGTAATTACTTTCTAATACGGAGATTCCCCAACTGTAAACTCAAACTCAATTAATTTCCCGTTATTCTTTTTTATTATTGTCTAACAAGGCACAGCCCATTATAGATCTTCATAATTCCGTATTTTTTTTTGTTCTTTGTCTCAAATTTCCGTTTAGGCTCAGCCCTAACCTTGATGAAAGGAGTTAATGAAAAGAGGTTACACTCTTTTTCCTGCACTGTGTCTTTCCTAGGTACGAACCTGGCTCATAAAATCTTAAATTTTTACAAACTATAGCCTATACTGTAGGCTAATTTTCACCAGTCTTTTCGGAAACGCTCGTTCTTTTGCTACCAGTGCCTCTGATAGCTTCTTTTTCGCTGCCACCATTATTATGGTGGTAAGGTACGGGTGTCACCTTATTGGTGCAAATATGGTGCTAAACCACTTACAGGAGGGAAAGCCCCTGGCGGCGCCAAATATTACAATGGAATGACCACGCTTACCACAACGGTTCTGTAAATATAGGGTGTGTTAGTACCCAATTTACAATATACACTGCCCCAGGGTATGATAGCGTGATCGAGCGGTCGAATGGTCAAATTCTAAGGCAAAGAGTGTAATAAATCCGGGTCACCACTAAAAATCTCTAACTATCTCCTTGGAGGTAACGAGCCCCCCTGTCAATACAGTATTGACGGTATCTCGTAACTTTGTTCCTACCCTGTCTGGGTTCCTGGAAAAATTATTCTACATAGTCCTAGAACATATCTTACTTGTAATCTTCGAAAGGTCACACACATTTAACAAAAAGGATAAACTTCCCCAACCGGGGTCTCAATGTAGACTAACTCAAAAATAATATTCGTTTTGTGCAACAACTTTCCATAGGGCCTTTGTTTATCCATAGCCAATCCTCTCAACTCCCATTCAAAATCCATTCTACTTTTTCTTAACTTTATCTTTCAATGGCTCAGACCAAGAAAACAAAAATAGAATTTACTTAAAAGCTTACTTATTGCAAAAGAGTCTAGCTTAGCAACCAGAATTCAACTTAGGATTAAAAATTATCTTATTGGCAGATATAATTACAGCTAGGAAAATGGGTGATTTATCTGAAAAGAAGAGAAACAAGGGGTGGAACCCCAACTGATGTTTTAAGGGAAATGGTGGTCGTGAGCATGGAAGGGATGTTAGTTGCCTTCGAATAACTTTCGAATATTAAAAAGGGCACTAGCCATTTCAATTTCTAATCAAATGAGCCCCTTTTGAAGTTTCTAGGACAACGCTTTCTATGAATACCTTTTATGCCCCCCGGGGAATACTTATAACTCTTGCCCTGAGGGCTTTAGGGATAGGGGGTTGTCATCCTTAATGACCTAATTCTCAAGACTTTCTTCTACGTTTAGCAAAATGGCTATCTACAAATTTTGATTGTATGTGCTTAGAGAAAAGGTGGAGGTGAGGGGGGGTTAGTTGCCCTCAAATCAATTTCGACTATTAAAAAGGGAAATAGCCCTTTGAATTTCCAATCGAATGCGCCCTTTTTCAAGTTTCTATGACAAAGCTTTCAATTAAAACCTAATATGCCCCCAGGGCATAACTTGCAACCCTTGCCCTGAGGGCTGTGGAGGCGTTGTCTTCCTCAAAGACCTAATTTCTAGATCTTTCAACTACGTTGAACAAAATGGCTGTCCCAAAATTTTGATTGGATGTGTTTGGGAAAATTATAAGGAAATGGTAGGCTTGAGAAGAGCATTAAAAACCATACATGCTCCCAGGGCATAACTTACAACCCTTGCCCTGAGGGCTGTAGGGGAGGGGTTTTTATCCTTAAAGACCTAATTTCTAAAACTTTCAACTACATTAAAAAAAATTGATTTCTCAAAATTTTTATTGGATGTGTTTGGGGAAATTGTGGGTGTCAGAGGGGGGTTAGTTGCCCTCCAATCACTTTCGACTATTAAATACGGCACTAGCACTTTTAATTTCCAATCGAATGAGCCCTGTTTGGAGTTTCTACGACAACACTTTCCATAAAACCTTATATGCCACCCTTGCGCAGAGGCATGTGGGGGGAGTGTCATCCTCAAAGACATAATTTCCTGATTTTTCAACTACAATGAACGAAATGGCTATCTCAAAATTTTTATTGGATGTTTTCTGGGAAATGGTGTTCGTCGGCATCGAAGAGGTGTTATTTGCCTTCCAATCACTTTCGACTATTAACAAGGGCACTATCCATTTCAATTTCCAATCAAATTAGCCCCTTTTGAAGTTTCTACGACAACACTTTCTATGAAAACCTATTATGCCCACGGGGCATAGCTTATAACACTTGTCCTGACGTTATAACACTGGTGTCCAGGCCACAGTGTATAACACTGTGGCCTGTGGAGGGGGGGGGCGTCATCCGCCAACTTCTAATTTTCAAAAATTTCAACTACATTGAACAAAATGAATCTCTCAAAATGTTGAGGTGTTTGGGGAACAGGTGGGTATGCGAGGGGGGTTAGTTGCCCTCCAATCACTTTCGACTATTAAAAAGGGCACTAGCTCTTTGAATTTCCAATCGACTGAGCCTTTTCTGCAGTTTTTATGACAACGCTTTCTAAAAATCTTATATGCCCCAGCGCATAACTTACAACCCTTGCCCTAAGGGCTGTGGTGGAGTGTCCTCCTCAAAAATATAATTTCTATATATAAATCAACTACGCTGAACAAAATGGCTATCTCAAATTTTTGATTGGATATGTTTGGGGAAACGGTGGGCATGGAAGGGGTGTTAGTTGCCTTACAATCACTTTCGACTATTAAAAGGGGCACTAGCCACTCTCAATTTAAATCGAACGAGCCATTTTCCAAGTTTCTTCGACAACTCCTGCGATACGAAGT